>NC_056737.1:1539023984-1539026484 GCF_019279795.1 Protopterus annectens
GACTGGAATTATAAAGTAATGACAGACATCTGAGTTTCAGACTTCATACCCTTCAGAAAATGCATGCTAATGCAAAACCTGTTATTCTGTCAACTTTCTAAGTTTGTAAGAGTAATATTTAAAAAAATGTCCCTGTTTTTGGGACTTTGTCCCACTTTATTAGGGCTTTGTCTAGATTTCTTGCTGTAAGAGGTTGAGAGGAATGTTGGTCTTGTATGATTAGAAAATTTCTCTCTTGGGATTTGCATTAGCAAGCATTTACTGAAGTCTGAAACTCACAGGTTTGTCATTATATACTGACTCCAGTCCACAACATTGGAGACGGTTGACTGAGAATCATACCCATTGCATGCATGCATGTGCAACCGCCCCCCCCCCCCACATATACACTCTTCAGTTATAGCCACTTGCATGTGTGTGTGTGTGTGTGTGTGTGTGTGTGTGTGTGTGTGTGTGTGTGTTTCTCCCAGAAGGACTGAATTATTGTTAGTGCACACACCTTAATGTTACATAAAAAGCATAATAACAATGTATTATATTTACCATTGCTCTGAGACAACAAAAGAGACACATTTTGATAAGTGAGAGAACCATGCTAACAATGAAGGACAAATTTATCACAGCAAATATAACAAAACAAAAACAAAGCAGAAGCTATAGTAAGAAGAAACGCAGACTAAAAGTTATATTTAAAATCAGTCTAGAACCTTGTAGTGGGATGAGTTAGGATAGGGTATTACTGATTAGCTCACTTATTTAAATTATTTATTATACAGCTATGTGATGGCAGAAGCAGATGTCACTGTTAGCTGTTATGTGTTGTATTATCTTGTAATAGGCAGCTGCTTCCTGGGGTACAGGATTTGATTCCCTCAGCCTCCGTTTGCCTAAAGTCTGACCTTAAGCAAGTCATTTTACCAGACAGTGCCTTGGGAAATTAGCTAGTCTCCTTAATGTCTGCTGGACATGCCTAGTAACTTCATGTGAACCTGTACTGTAGACTGCTTAGATTATGGCAATACAATGATGCTGTTCAAGCGATGGGCCTTCGGTTAAGTCACAGGATCAAACTAAGTGAGAGATTATGTAAAAAATCTGTATGTGGAACATTCACATCATTACATTTAGCAGTTTTTCCTATTCTTTCTGGAAACTTGCTAGGGGCTGTCTTTGTACATGTTTGTTGTTTATTTACATTTGTTAAGTTAAAGGCAAGAAAATAAGCCATGGTAAGCATTATACAGTTGAGCAGCACACTGACATAATCTTTAAACAGTAGTATAAACAAATGAAGTAAACAGATGTATGGGCTAGATGCAGTACACTTTCTAGAATAAGTGCTTATATTATATAAAGATAGAGGGAAAAGAACAGAGTAGTACTTAAATAAACATGATGACAGAATGCCATAATAATAGTGTGCAGAGATACACTTACAATCTAAAACAGTTTGTTGTCAAGTATAACACATGTTTGGAAGGAAGGCTAATGACAATAATTAGGCTGAAACAATTTAGCAAGGCTATGATGAAAAACTGTATTCTTGGCTGAAGGTCTTTAAGGAATGAAGACTCACAACATTTGAAAACATACTATTTCTTTTTTTTTTCTGTGCAGCATTTCATCTGGTGTCATGACTTGGGCAGTGTTAAAAACAATTCCTCTTCTTAGCATTGCTTAACTCAAGTCTAAACTTGACATTATCTTGAATGCAATGCCTGTCCTTCAGCAATCTATGGCTCTACTGGTTCAGACTTTTTGACATTTGTTGTGGAGCAAAATACCACATTATATTTGTGTGCAGGTCTGACGATAGTTCTTTACAATTCAATAGAGAAGTAAGCACCAGGTGGTCATAGTTTTGGTTTAAAATATTATTCCCATAGTATAGTGCCCTAGCCCATATAATGTTGACATTTCAACTAAATGAATTTCTGCTAGTTGTTTTAGCTTCAAGGTCTTTTATGTTATAATGTTTTCTTCTAGCTGCAGTTTACTTAAAGATAGCTGTACATCTGGCCGGTAGTTAACACTGGCAAATGTGTTAGTGTTTACCTTAAACTCTTTGGATGTGCATCGCATTTCATTATGTTTAATAATACTTGGAAGTCCTTGATGCCTTTAGTTGTAGCTACAGTTCTGCTCTTTTGCAGCCATCTGCATATTTGCTGAACCAAGTATTTCCTGAAGCTGGAAGTGGTAAAACATTCAAGTTAAAAAAAAAAATAGGGTTCAACCAGTCTGGGAGGGAGAGTTTCCATCTTCAATGTTGGTGACTTCTACCTGAATATTAAACTAATTACAAAAGGGTCTAGGAGGGGAGGAAATTTATAAACTCTGTCCTGTACTCTTTTTGCCATTTGGCAGGGTTCTTGACTGCCTACCACAGCTGTCAATATGTATGACGCAGCATGTATACAGTCTTCCCTACAGTTAGGATAGTGCTCTGCCAGGTACTGTGATCTGGGTATTCCACTATAAATGTAATTCCATTCTGATG
>NC_056737.1:1539358984-1539416484 GCF_019279795.1 Protopterus annectens
CTTCTGTCTTTAAAGACTATTTACCTCTCTTCCCTTCATGCACTTATTAGTGTATAATTTATATATCATTATTGCATTATTGGTAGTTTCCTTTCTTCTCTTAACTTCCTTTTTATTTCTTACCATTATTTTATTTCTTACCATTAGAGATAATCTTTCCTTACCATTGTTCGTAATTCCATATAAAAAAATCCTTTTCTATCATTTGTATTTTTCTTTACAAACAAGATGGCCAATAAACCCATGGGTTTTAAGAAATGTAAGGCCTGCGGCCATAAAATATCATTATCTGACGCACAAGACTTTTGTGTATATTATTTGGGCCCAGCCCACTTGGATTTCTCTTGCGACATTTGCAAGGCTTTTAATCCCCAAGCACTTATAGATCATTGGAATAAGCTCATTCTACGAGGATTACTGCCTAATTCTTCTTCATCTGAGACAACATTTGAGACTCAAATCCCCAAGAGAGTGGATAAAAAAGACTCTAAAAAATGTCCTTTGTATCAGTCAAGCTCTTTGGTTCTGAGTGTGGCACCTCCTCAAAAAAAATACTAAACCCTTGGATCCAATCCCTTCAGATCTGAAGGTAAAATCTTCAGATCTGACTACTTCAGATCCAAAAGTTAAAATGTCGGATCCTACCACCTTGGATCCTAAGAAGCACAGTGAACATCAGATCCAATCTCCTCCGACACTGGTGCCGATTACTTCTCAGCTTCCATCCCCATTTCTAGAAAGGAGTCATCACTCCAAGACCCCCTTCATTGCTTCATCCTCATGATCTTCCTAAAGTTTGACAGAACAAGATGTGGATAGGGTGATGAGAAAAATTCTTCTCGATGCAAATTCAAATGGGGTTTGTTAAAGCTCTGTGCCCATTGGGTCCAGAGCCCTTTCAGCACATCCCCTTCAATCTGTTCTCCTTCTCATATTCGTCCTGTGGTTTCAGAGAAGTTGGACCTGAGCATCCCAGAGCCATCCATATCAGATTCAAGGATTGCTGAAACTTCTATGCTGATACTATCTCTGAGTGTACTGGTTCCAAGTGTGTGTGAGCTGGAGGACTCTCAGAGCTGTAGGGTCATCGCCGGCTCTGGGGTGAGGGAGTCAACTCTGAGGTTATTGGAGCCATCTCTTCCCCTCAGAGCCTCAACCTTGGACAGCTCAGCTCTGACTTCTGCCTTGAGTGGTTTGCCTTTAGGCCAGAAGGAACTGACAGTCTAGAAGTGTGTCTTTTTGGATCCATTTGTTTCTTTCTCTCTGACGCATTGTGCCTTCAAGGTAGTGGGGAGAGTTTTCTTTGATCCAAGGTAAAGGACGTTTCCAACTTCCTCAGGTTCAGCTTCCCAAACACATTTGTCTTTGCAATCTGGGTCTCATCATCCTTTTCCACAAGGACAGCCAGCCCAAAGTCTCCAGGACACGCGGCAAGGTATATTGATATTTTCCGATATTTCTCCAGAATATGCCACTGAAGAAGTCCCTAGGAAGAGAAAGTGAAAAAGGAGGCACTTGGACTCTCTCCAAGAGTCCATCATGGAAGATACTGATTTCAATGAAGGGGAAGGGTCCCCCAGTTCACCACCTGATGATATCTCCTTTGGAGACATCCTTGAGATCGTTAGACAGATCACCCTTCCCAAGAGGAATCAGTATTTCTAGAAGCCTTGGTGCTGGCCCATCTACCTCCTGGATGAGTCCACCCACTGATGAGCTTATTGATTTGGTCTCTCTGTGGGTGTGGAAAGAACTAGACTCCATTGAGACAATCCCCAAAAGACTGGACAGGATTCTGGTACCACCAAAGAATAAGGAGTTTTGGAGCAAAGGAGTACTAGTTGATGCCATGGTCATAGCAGCAGCCACAAAGAAGAAACTAGTAGAACAAAGTTCCAATATTCATCCCTTGAATGTGGAGTCTAGGGCATTGGACAGATTTGTGAAGTGTGTGTATGTTTCATGGACCTTTGCACTCAGTTGCTGATCTATTTGGCACACTTCACCAGACTCCAGAGGGACTTGATTAAAGAATTCACCAAATTCCTCCTTGGGACCATTACTTTGGGGGCAGAGAGTTTGATCACCTTTCAGATGGCTACCCTACAGTCTATTTCCTACTTGTCCTTGAAGATCATCTCACATGCTGCTGAAGGTACCTCAAGGGTGTTGGATTCAGGTATTTCCATTAGGAGACATGTTTGGATGTGCCTGTGTGGTTTTGCAGAGCCCTTCAAGTCGTCTTTCATAAGTGTCCCCTTTGACGAAAGTTCTTTGTTTGACCCCAAGGTTAAAGACACATTACCCAGGTGTGAGCATGAACTAAATCAATAAGTGAAAAGGTCACACAGAAAAAACAATCAGTAAAAACTAAAAGACAATTCTGGTCAAGCTAGAACTTCCACTGAGTGACCTCTCAGACCTCCTATATTAGAGGCACATGGGATTTATGCAAATACCCTTATGAAAATCAGGTGTCTCACCTTTAATGGCGATTCTAAATGCCCATGACTTTTTTCTTTTT
The DNA here is from genome assembly GCF_019279795.1 of Protopterus annectens. Lineage (NCBI taxonomy): Eukaryota > Metazoa > Chordata > Ceratodontiformes > Protopteridae > Protopterus > Protopterus annectens. Next base: position 1,539,361,509 of record NC_056737.1, read on the forward strand.
AAGTCGTTTAATGGACAAATTCAGGCCAATAAAGCCTGAAGGTGTGAGCAGGAAAGAAAAACCCTGTTTGCCATGGGTGTACATTTTTTGACACGTCAAAAGACCTTTTTCAGGAATCAATGAGGTGGTTGGAAAATGTGGTTTAAGAAGTACCAGGGGCCCTTCCAAGATCTACGTGGAGATACATCCCCAGAGGCAGAGGTGGGGATATTCTAATGGAAAATGCCATCCATGTGACATAGGTGGCCCACAAAACCAGGGATCTAGACAGATCCTATCAGCACTTCTGAAAGGAGGCCTGATTGTCCAATTCTGGAGGTAGTTGGGGGTCGCTTGTCCCTGCAGCAGAGAACCTGGCTAGAGATTACAAAAGATATATGCATGCAGAGGATTATTTCCAGAGGTTATATAACACTCTTTTCCCTTCTCTCAACAGTAAACAAAATTCCCAGTGTTCCACCCAATCAGAGGAAAGCAGCATCACTAGAAATAAAAAAACTGCTAGAAAAAAAGAGTCATCCAAGAAGATCCCCCAGAACAGAAAGAGTCCAGAACTTATTTAAGATTATTTTTAGTGCCAAAGAAAACAGGAGACTGGAGATCAATTTTGGATCTCAGCAATCTGAACAAGTCAGTTCAGTACACAAAGTTCTAGATAGTCACAGTTCTGTCCATTCTGCCTTTTCTGTACAAGGACAACGGGATGTGCTTAATAGATCTTCAGGATGCATGCTATCACATAAAAACGAGCAGGCAATCCAGAAGATAGCTATGTTTCTGGCTGGGAAATAGTCATTATCAGTTCAGAGCTCTTCTCTTTGGTCTCACTACAGCCCCCAGAGTGTTGCACGGTAGTTGTAGCAGCTTGCGTGAGTCTGCAAAGATTCTGGATGTTTCCATACTTGGATGACTGGCTCATAACCGCTCTGACTAGGCATCATCTGTTCAAGGCTCAAGATTATATATTCCTATTATGCTCTCACCTGAGAATTACTATCAGTCACAACAAATCTCAAATAGAACCAACTCAAGTACTACAATTCATAGGAGCTTTGTTCAATACAATTTCTTTGACAGTCTCTCTTCCTCCACAAAATGTTCAAACTATACGTTTCCAGGTCAAAAGTTAATTCAAAATTCCTCTGTTTCAGCTCAAAAGATTCTTCATGCTTTGGGGTCAATGTCCACTGTGATAATCCTGGTTCCGTTAGGAAGATACCATATAAGAATCTTTCAGTTGACCCTAACAACTCAGTGGCCTATCCTCCACCATCCTCTATCCATCCAGATCAGGATAACTCAGGCATTCAAAAATTATCGACTGTGGTGGAGTCAGTTTGATCAAGTTCTTCAAGGTTGCCACTTCAGTCTTCCTCAGCCCAAAGCCATAATGACCATGGACACTTCCCAGATTGGTTGGTGGTGGGGCATTTCTTGGCAAAGACAGTCCAGGGCATATGTTCCCCTGAAGAGGCCAATTTGCATATCAATGTCCTGGAGATGAGAGCTGTCCTTCTACAGATGCAGGCCTTCCAAGACACTCTCCCCTCCAGGACCATTGCAATTCAGACAGACAATATGTTGTTGGTCTGGTACATCAACAAACAAGGAGGAACCAAATCTTACCTGCTGGATCAAGAAGCTTTGAGAGTGTGGCAATGGACAATCTCATTCAATCATTTTCTGATAGCAATGCACATCCCCAGGAAAATGCAATGTGATAGCAGACAAATTGAGAAGGTCCATTCAATGTCTCATGAGTGGTCTGTCAACATGAACGTGGTAGAAGACATATTTCATCAATGAGGCCAGCCTTGCTGCGATCTTCTTTGTCCTGATTCCCCCAAAGAGAGAGTCATAGAGAGATACTCTTCTCCATGATTGGCCTCCCAGTCTCCTCTATGCATTTTCCTCAACCCCTCTAATCCCCAAATTTCTTTAGAAATCATCTCACTTGAAAAGCACTGTCATCCTCATTGTCATTATTGGCCTCATTAGATTTGATTTCCCTTTTTTGACCTCAACTTCTTCACCCACATTGGATTATGGATCCAATTCCAGACCTTCTGTCTCATCCAATGGACTTGGTACAACCAAAAGTTCTAGGCCTAAAGTTGACCACATGGTTTCAACAATTCTGCTGATAGCAAGACAGAAGAGGCTCTACTCACCTGTCCATCACATCCTTCTGTCATCCCACAAAGTTTCCAGTAGAAAACTGCAAAAGTAAATGGAAAAGGTTTGTTTTTGGGCACAGCAGAAAGATACTGATCCCTTCTCTGCTCTGGTTCCCAAAGTACTTGAGTTGCTAACTACAATTTTTAATGAGGAGCTAGTTTTTCTACCATTAAAGTGCAACTAGCTACCATTTCTAATTTTCACATGGGAATTAGTAATTCATCTTTGGCATCTTCCAAACTCTGTAAAGCATTTATAAGAAGAACCTTCCTTCTTAGACCCCTTTTAAAGCTCAAACGTCCTACTGAGATTTAAATATCCTTTTGCAATCATTTACTCAACCACCATTTGAACCATAAGCTAACTATGATTTAATAATTTTGACATGGAAATCTCTATTTTTAGTAGTGATTACCTCTGCTTGAAGAGTATCAGAAATTCAAGCACTATCTTCTAAGCCTCCTTATTTGATTTTTCATAAGGACAGGGTATCCCTACAAACCAATCCATCCTTCCTTCCTAAGGTGGTGTCAAAATCCAATATTAATTAAACAATCAATCTCAGTCTTCTTTCCAAAATTTTCAAATAAAGTAGAGTATTTGCTGCATCTGCTTGATGTTCACAGACAGTTACGTTTTTATCTACATAGGACAAAAGTTTTTAGTAAATCAGATAATTTCTTTCTCTGAAACAAAATTGGGCAAACCACTTGCTAAAGTGACTTTACCTAAATGGTTGACTGATTGTATGTCATTTATTTAATGCTTGTTTACTGGGAAAGTCCAACTTGAAACAAAGCCAATTTTCAGTGGAGGCCCAGGGAGAAATGCTCCAGACGCATGTCTTTGTAACGTGGGAGGAAACTGGAGTACCCCGAGAAAATCCACATGAATGCAGGGAGGACATGCAGACTCCACACAGAAGGCACTCCAGCCAGGAATTGAACTGGAAAACCTCTTGCTGTGAGGTGACAATGCTACCGCTGCACCACTGCACCATCCTTTATTTGTATATAAGAAATTGAATTTGTCCTTACAAAAACTTCCAGAATCTCATTCTACCAGATCAATGGCAACTTCCTCAGTTTTTTTATCCAGATCATCCTTGGATGATATCTGTGCAGCTGCAACTTGGGCTAATCCTCACATTACAAATTAGATCTGGTCTCTAGGGGAAGAGCACCATTTGGCTTAGTGGTGCTAATATCCCTCCTTAGGGTCCTCCTGGGATTTAAGTAGCAGGGTATACTGTCCCAGTGGTTGAGGAACAAATGAAAATTGACAACATCAGATAAAGAAGTTATGTACACATCATAATGTTCCATTTGTGTTGTCCATTTCCATTCTTCCTCAAATTCTCTCCCTCCAACCCCCTACTGGTCTGACTTCTGAAAGGACTACATGAAGCTGTAAGAACCAATTTTACTTTATTGCACTCCCGATACAGTTAGCTTCCTTTTCTCTTATTGGTTAGATTGAAGGACTGCAACCAAGATCTGAAGTAAGGTTGTGCTCTTAGTGCATTATGGGTAAGAGAGGACCTCAAGAGCTTTCAGTGTTTCACAAGCTAGAAAAGGCATCCGAGTTGGATCAGAGGTCTGGATCCTAACCCAATGGTTGAGGAAGAATGAAAATGGACAACACAGCTGGAATGTTGTGGTGAGTAACTTTTTTTTCTAGCATTAATGCTAGTGTACACTTTCCTTGAGGAAGAGTAGCATAAAAAAAAAAAAAAAGAAAACTACTTGTACAGGAAAAAGTATTTATTCTTGTTATCGACATATGAACTACTAAAGTAGACTATTTTCACAACTTCTTATGTAAGATCTGTGTCAAAGATCACTTTGCATTGCTTTCAGAATATAGACAAAGAGAAAGGCATAGGGAGATCCTACGTGAAAGACCAGCGCCACTAGACGTTTTAATAGAATCTAGAATACATGCTGCTGTTAAAAAAGGGATAATTAATAAGGCATATAAAATATTGCATAACTATAGGTATCAATCAGAGGATGTTAGAATGGATTGGAAGAGACATTGAATAAGCAATTCATGAGCAAACAATGGGAGGATATATGTATGGCTCCCAAATATACAACAAGGTCTAGAAATGTTAGTATCTTTGCTTGTAAGTGTTTGCATAAGTATTTTTATACCCCAAGCAGATTCCAAAGAATTTTTCCTCAGGTAGATTGCAAATGTTGGAAATGTAATAGGGAAGAAATAGGTAATTGAGAACATATTTTTGGGGAGTGTAATAAGTTGGCAGACTTTACAAATTCCCTGCAGACAACTCTGTCAGAAATACTAGGTGAGCAAGTTGATATAAATAAGGAAATTATTTTTTTGATCTGTGATACAGAATTGGAATTGCCTAGTCACAGTGAGGCCTTTACGAGTTTAATTCTGGTGGCTAGGAAAAAAACAGTTATTAGAAAATGGAAATAACTGTACTAGAAGTAGTGAAGACAGTAACAGTGATAAAATAACTGTTAGTGGAAGCTTTAGAAAAAGGTAGGAGCAAATTACATAAAGGAATGGGAAATGTGGAAACAATAAATGCCGAATAATGATTTGGAGGAGGAATAAGGTTTAAGGGAAGGCAGAAACTGAATAAGCTATATAATGTTGGACTGACAATGACTATATAGAACATTTTTGTATAATACTCGCAACTGAAAATATGTCAAAATATTTTGTTTTCATCTATATAAATGCATGATTGCCTATGTCATAAGTGATAAATAAATAATTTTTTTAAAGTGTTCAGTTGCATTTAATCTGCTGCATTTATTACTGCTTGTTAGTAGCCTGATAAAATTCTAACTATTATTCTAAGCCTTTTAGTTTCGATTTAAGCACTTAGGCTTTAAACTAGTTATCTTACATATGGAAGGTTTGTGGTCTACACCCTTGTGGCAGGAGATGATTGTCTACACCCTTCTGCACTGGAAATTGCTAGCTGAAGGCTTATTTTGTCTGTTATTCTAACAGTGTCATAGTTCTGGTTTAAGCTCTTGGGCTCCAAGCCAGCTATTTTACATTAAGAAGGTTTGTGGTCTACACTTTTGTGGAAGGAGAGGGTAGCCTCCATCCTTCTGAGCTGGGAATTGCTGTTGAGGGCTTATTGTGGCTGTTATTCCAAGTGTCTTTGTTCTGGTCTGTGGTCTGCACTGTTGTGGCATTACTGTCTACACAGACTTTTTTAACTACTAGAGAATCTAGTTTACTCCTAGCTGAGCAATGCTCCTCATATTGCTTGTCCTATTGACTTGATCGATATTTAAGTTTTCCTCACTCCTCCTTAGTAGATCAGTGGCCATGGATATGCAATTCCTGACTCTCTCTGTGGCCAGTCTGTTTGAGATGGGTATTTTGAGGCATTGTAGCAATTGCCTTATATACACTGACAACCTATTTTTTCTTAATAAAACAGATAGTGTATGCGAGAGGTGTAAATACACTTTAACGCTGGAGGCAGAACTCTCTCATACAGACAAAATTAATCCTATAGAGATTGTCAGTGACACTTGCATAACGCCTACTGCACAGGGTAAAGACTCTACACATAAAACTATTTATGCTGAGACACTTACAGGTAGCCTTCCTAAAACACTAAGACCTCCTGCACAGTACAATCAAAGAAAGTGTCCTCAGCCATCACGTAAACACTCTGTTAAAACATCACCCACAGATGTACATAGTAACACTGTATCCAGTGCTTCCACTGCTAAGCCCTTAAGGCAAACCAGCACACAGCCAAATTTCCTGGTCATTGGTGATTCTAAAGTGAGGCACACTGATGTCCCCCTCACCAGACTAAATAAGGAGAGAGGTATGGTTAGCTGCCTTTCTGGGGCTAGGATCCAGCAAGTTACACAGGCACTCATGTCATTGAACTATAGGTACCAGTATGCCTCTGTCATAGTCCATGTGGGTGTTAATGACCTGCTATGTACCACCCTTGACTATATGAAGTGAGATATGATGAAACTTGCTGATCATGTGTCTCAGGCAGGTATGAGCCTAGCACTAAGCAGCATACTACCTTCTCCAAGGACGATGCCACGTTATCAACAGAAAATGATTGATTTTAACAATTGGCTTAGTTTCTGTTGTCAGTCAAAGGGGGGTGGGTACAATATTTGATGGCCTGAGAGGACATGGTTGACAGACCACACTGCTTTGCCAGGGATGGTCTACACTTATCCCCTCTAGGCTTTCAGATATTGGCAAAGACCTTTTCAGCCCTCACAGTGCCTTTTTTAGGCAATGCCAAACTGATAAACCTACCAACTTAACTGAACCTATGAAGGAATATCTTAAGGTGGTACTGCTCAATGCTAGAAGTCTTAACAAGAAACTCCACTCCCTGCAAGCCTTCCTCCTCCTGGAGAGTGTAGACATCTGTGTAGTAATGGAGATATGATTTAAAGTCACTGAGAGTACCCAGCAGTGCAAGGTTATAATTCCTTTCACACCTTTAGATCAGCTACTGCACAGGAGAGAACTAAAGGTGGAGGAATGTCAGTCTATATTAAGACTAATCTCATATCCAGACTAGTTGAAGTGTATGACCCACTGGAACTCATACATGTGCAACTCACCATAAACAGGGTATCATACCATATCCATGGAATATATAGGTCCCCCTCCATGTCCCAGGAAACCCATGCTACCTATCTCAATGTACTAATGTCTCTCACTGTTTAACCCTATATGATATTGATGGGGGGATCTCAACTACCCCTCTATAGATTGGGAATCCTATACCATTTCTAATGCACAAGCCAAGGGATTCCTAAACTTTGTAGATGCCAACATCCTGGAACAGTTGGTCCTTTCTCCTACCAGGGGCAAACATGGGGGGGGGGGCAATGTTCCTCACGCAATGTAATATATTCGCTTATCAGCTCTGACCATAAGCCAGTATTACTTGAAATAAAAATTAAATCTGGGGATCCAGCAAAACCAAAAACCTTTAGGAACTATTCTAATTGTCTCTACTAAACAACATAGGTTGATAGGTTCATAGGTAGGTACTAGGCTATCTGCCTGAGGGCATTTATAAGTCTAGCCAGAGTGTGTCGGCTTTCACCGCCCCATTGATTAATTAACTGATCCTCTGTCAAGCAGAGCCAATGAAGTGATCCCAGGGGTGTATTTTCTGTTACCCATCCACTCGTCAAGGTAGCACCTTGGCTAAATTAAAAGCACCACCAAACCCAATAAACATCATAGAATGCACTGAGCTATTTACAGCATCTCTGTCCAGCCATATTGAAAGCTGCATAGAGTGAGCTGTGCCCACTCATATTAAGAGTAAGACAAACTCAAAAGACAAGCTATCCTGGTGGAACCACAATATCAATCGGTCATACAACAAAATCAAAAACATCTTGGCCAAGCACACGAGGAACAAAGCCATACATACTAGAACCCCCTGACCAATCTAAACAGGCAGCTAAAAGGGTTAATTAATACTTTAAAGGCTAAATTTGAAGAAAAAATAGCTTTTACACAAAGCTTTCTACAGCTGTGTCTGTAACCTCATTGGAAATACACAACAATATGCAGAACATTTTATAAATGGCATCAGCCACACTGAACCAGAGGGCATTGCCAACCTTTGGCTGACAAGTTCACCTCAAATTTCTCCCACCACTCCCCCACACCTAGAGTCCAAAGGAAATACCACATAACAGAATCCCCCCAACCATTACTAGGGAACAAGTCATCTATGCACTTTTCAAGGCCAAAAACACTGCATTGATGGGCCCCAGTAACAACTCAGGATGTTTAATAAATTTCATGAAACATGATCTCTCTGGTCCACTTGAATCATTTTTCAGCTGGAGCCTTCAGTCAGGTTTTTTGCCCAAGAAATAGAAGATAGCTACATTCATTCCCCTGCACAAATGGCGTCTAACCACTGATCTGGGTAAGTCTTACCAGCCTCATATGTAAGGCTATGCAAAGAATCATCATGGGCTGATAAATGAGGACATAGGTAACCTGAAATGCTGGACCCATCACAGTTCTGCTTTGTTAAAGGAAGGGCATGCCTATTAAATCTGGTGGACTTTTTTGAGAGGATCACCAATGCATTTGATGAAGGTAAGACTGTGCACACAGCTTACCTTGACCTGGCCAAGGCTTTTGATACAATACCCCACTCAGACATTATAGACAAGCTCATTAATTTTAGTATAAACCTTTTTATCACCCACTGGATAGGCAACTGGCTCACTGATAGGACCCAGAAGATCAAAATAGGTGAGGCCACCTCCACCAAGAGGCCAGTCAGTAGTGGAGTCCCCCAGGGCTCAATACTGGGCTTGCTCCTTTTTGTCATCTATTTCTCTGAAATTTAAGTGAATGCTGAAGGTTTATGGGTTACTAAATTTGCAGATGTTTGCAAGCTTATCATCCACTCCCCTGCAGACACTAGCATACTTCAAGAAGGTCTATCTCTGACTAAAAACTGGTGCCACAGCCACGGTCTTAAACTCAATGCTAAGAAATGCATAATTGTACCATTTGGAAAGTCAACCATCCTAGCTAATTTCCATGTTGGTAATACACCCTTAACAGTCAACCCACTTGTGAGGGAGCCCATAGCCAGTAACTTTACCTTTGACCACCATGTGGCCACAGTGGTGAGGAAATCCTTTTGTGTTGTGCAACTTATAAGTAACAGCATGGCATTTTGTTCCAAAGAGGTCATTATCCCACTGTACTCTGTCCTTATCAGATCAGTCATAGAGTACAATACTGCCTTTGGTATGTACCTGACCAGGCATATGGAGCAACTAGAGTGACCTCAAAGGTTACTTACAAAAAAGGCATAACAAATCCACCTTATACAGAGGGCCTTAAAGCCCTTTCCCTCCACTCAGTCTCCTATAGATTGCTGAGGAGTTTTCTATGCTTGGCTTACAAGGCATCCCCAAATCCCTCACTTATGAATCTGCTACATATTCATAAGTCAAAGAGTACCAGAAATAGAAGGTCTAGGGACCTGAATTTTGTCTATGACTTAAACAGAACATACTTCCCATCCACGTGAAACTGAGTTCATCTGTTATCTAGTTTAAGGACAATCTGGACAAGTGGATATGGGGAATAGAAATTTAGACTGGGTCTGGCATCCATGTCCCTTATGGATAGAGGTAGCTTATAAATGCTTGACCCTCAATGTCCTATTTGGATACAGGACATCATTATTCTTTTGGGAAAACTTGGCTAAGCTTAGAAAGGCTCCGCTGGGTCATTAGCCTTGTAACAGTCTATGAATCTATGACTCTATGAATAAGATGTTTCTTTTTTTTTAATCACTTTGCATTCTTGTAAGAAAACAGGATTTATGTTTGTATTGCTTGTTTATATTATGGGTGGCATAGTGGTACAGTGGTTAGCATTGTTACCTGATATCAAGAGGTTTTCTGGTTCAATTCTCGTCTGGGGTGCCTTCTGTGTTGGGTCTGTATTTCCTCCCTGTGTTCATGTGGGTGTCCCCCTGCATTCCCTAGACATGCTGTAGGTGGATTGGACACTCTAAATTGGCCCTAGGTGTGAGTGTGTGCATGTGTGCACCTACTGAGGAAGGTTGGGTGCCAGGCTAGCAACTTAATACTGTAAAACTCTACTGCCACTCGTTCTGCAGACCAATGTTCTACTGCTTTGACCAATAACGGGAGCAGCCGAAAGGAGTAGATTGCTTGTTTAAACCATAGTTTATTAAGTTAAAACAAGAGATGAGTGCTTTCACCCTTGTCAGAGCTTCATCAGCTCTACGTTATACATATCAGTAACAACTAATATATAGTTTTCTGTTTTTCTTATAAAAAGGTACAGAAATTACAATGAAGGCTTTAATTCAAGCACACAAACAGATCACATTCAATGAGAGTGATTAGAACAGTGGTGCGTACATAGTTTGCATTTTTATTATAATTGGTGCTGTTTATTCCTTATCTAAGTAAGTACAAAGTCACTGTGTATCTGGCTGTTGATCAGTGTGCTAGGTATAATGTTAAATAACAATGCAAACATCTAGTCCTACATATCTGTTACATAAATATATTATATAATAAATCAGCTGGCTGTGAGATTAAGCTCTGTGTGAAGTGCTGTGATGGGAGAGAGAGGAGAGGTGTGGTTATCAGAACTCAAAAAATGTCTACTGCTAAGGGTAGAGGTGTGATTAAGATTTAACAACTGTGTGTGAGTCTTTGAGAAAAGAGTAGAGAGAGCAGAATGCCTTCAAGGCAAGTAACAGGACAAGGAAAAAGAAAACAGTACTTGTGCTGGCTGGTACATCACCTGTTTATTAGTATACTTAGGAGGGCTCATAGTTCTCCTCCAGTGTCAGAGGAGCATCAAATTAACATGCCTGGATGCTGAATATAGCAGAATATGAGAATGACTCTCCCCACAGGAATGTGTCTGACATCTGTACAAGTCCACTGTAAACTGTGGTTCCATTTCTAGCAATGTATGTAATCCTTTTCCCCCCTGCTGTGCCATATTTCCACAGGTCCTGTTGTGGGGAAGGAGGAAATGAGGCCATGCTCATGTCGGTCTGTGTCAGCTGAAGTTTCTGGCACTAGGTTACCAGTGGCCACCAGAGCTGTCTTTTAGCAGGAGGGGATGATGGTTGTCTTGCTAGAGGTGACCTGGTGGGTTCACTGATTTTTCTTGGTGCCACTTATCTGGGATGTGTGTGTTGGGGGGGCTTCTCATCTGAGAGTGGTCCGGAGGGATCTGTCCTGTTCTTCCAGCATCAGCTGCAATAGCAATGGTTACTGATGTGCTGCAACAACTACATGACATGCCTACCTGAGGAACATGGAGCACCTTCTGGCATGGATGGCGTCAGGGAACTAGCCGACCATGCCTGATGGGCTCCCAGTGGAGCAGCAGACCATTAACATCAGGCACCCAGGTGAGTGATATCTGGGCTTGATGCCCTCTGGGCTATCCTAGCATCCAGCCATCTAGGACCATACCCTATTCCCATCCTGGTGTTTTTCATTCCTTACATGTCATTCTTTATTCATTGCTCAACCCCCCCCCCATCACTACTTATGCACGTTCTGTGTGTCTGTGTCTATCCACTGTCCATGAGTCAATATCTTATGTTTGTCTATTATCCCGGTCTGTCTAAGTCTGTTCTTTTTGTTTGCTGCCTGCCTCTTCTACCTGCCCTTCTTTCTCTGTTCCTTCCAAAGCCATCCCTCATTCCCTTTCCCACCTACCGTTATTTGTTCATTCTACTTGCTGTTCTCTTCTTTCCTCCTTTCCGGTGTACCCCATTTATATGCTGGACCAGCTGGCACTTTTCTGTGCACACCAGCATGGTCTATCTGATGGCTGGTACACTGTTCTTCTAGTGCTGGACAAGTACAAGATGCAGTTATGCTACCTTGCATGCATGGGTGCACACTGACTTGCCCATGATATATTGCCTTCCTTGTGACAAACATTATGTCTGTCGTATTCAAATGTAACACTCGCTCCAGCTGCATGTATTCTTATGTAACACTTGCTCCAGCTGCATGTATTCAAATGTAACACTCGCTCCAGCTGCATGTATTCAAATGTAATACTCGCTCCAGCTGCATGTATTCTTATGTAACACTCGCTCTAGCTGCATGTATTCTTATGTAACACTCGCTCCAGCTGCATGTATTCTTATGTAACACTCGCTCCAGCTGCATGTATTCAAATGTAACACTCACTCCAGCTGCATGTATTCTTATGTAACACTCGCTCCAGCTGCATGTATTCAAATGTAACACTCACTCCAGCTGCATGTATTCTTATGTAACACTCGCTCCAGCTGCATGTATTGAAATGTAACACTCACTCCAGCTGCATGTATTCTTATGTAACACTCGCTCCAGCTGTTGAGCAGCCTTGTACAGCTTGCTTCTCCCATTAGCATTATATTTCTCTTTAATCATGCTGCCTGTTGCACAGCTTGTCCCTACTATTCACTACATAATATGTATCTAGTTAGTGGTACAGCTCTTCCTGCAGCAGCCCTTGAAAAATTAGCACTGCACAGATGCACACCAGTTGTCTTTGCATACCAGCCGATGTTTCTACATCTCTACAAAGTGCCATATGTATTATATCTATATAGCAAAATGTGAGCAGAAACAAGTACATATTGATGAAAAAATGCTTACACCATATTTACTGGATAATTGTTTTTGGTGGGGTGGACAAAGTGAAGGAGAATGGACAGAAAGAAGATAGAATAGACAGCATAGAACAACCTCAGGTCCTTAAGGCACAATCATATGTTCTAGATGGCTATCCCATCCCGGATTACATTTTGTTACCGTTACCTGAAAGAAACAACTAATGAGCCACATCTAGAAGAATCAGAAGCAGCCCTATGGCATATGCTCCAAGTTACGCACTGCATCATTAGTATGACATACCAATGGCAACAAATGGAAAGGCATTGTGCATGTGCACGCTAAAAGGACATTTAATGCCTGGGTGACACCTGATACCACATGGCTCTTTATCACAGTAAGTGAACCTAAAATCCTTAAAAAGAAAGTAAGGAAATTCTAAGTTACATTTTCAGCAGAAAAATTCAAAAATTAGATAACATTTTTAGATGACATGATTAATTTAATTTCTTTCACACCTCAAGATTTCAAATAAAACAGGAATAAAAAATCATTCAGTGAAATAAATACTTACCTACTATGAAGTAATGCATCACCTTGTGCTGTATTACAAATTCTGTACAATTTTGTAGATTTTCAGCTGTGCAGATTTGTGAAACATCATATATTACTTAAACTCATATCTCAGAACCCTTTTATTCTATTTTAAACACCTATTTACGGACAGTAAAAGTAGATCCTGGTACATTTTTAATGTGCACTTTTCTTTAATACTACAGTTGAAGTATGCAAATCATTATTACAGTTACATGATCGTAGTCTGCCAGAGTCCATACAATCTTTGCTTGTGGCTTAGATTTTGATACTAGAGAACAGAAAATATCTTTATACAATATAGCTTGGAGAAATAAAAAAAAAGATTCCAGTTCATAACTATACTGCATTGTGCTAATAATAGGAGACAGCAATTTAATATATGTATTATTCCTAAGAGATGATATCTATTGCACAAATGACTGACACTTTTTATCTGCGAAACAAATTTTTCATGTATGTGGATTCATCCTTAACATCAATGAAAGGAAAAACTGATGTATCTTTTAAATTTCCAGTCTGATTTTTCAGCAAATTTTTTTTTTGAATTAAGGAAATGCTTACACATCAATGATATTTAGAGCTAAACTTAAATTGAGAATAAATTGCTAGTTAAACTCTCTAAAATATACATAATTTACAGGGGTAAGAAAAACTGTAAGGTTTCAGTAATGCTACTCAGATTTACTTAAGTTTAATGGCAAACTACTACTGGAATTTCTAGACTCAAACTGCAAATCCTAAAGCTGCAAAAAATTAAATGTGATCATCTTGAAATAATAGTGAAATGTGACACTCACTGTTGCACACTAAAATACTTTTTTGCATTAGGCAAGTGTCCTAGGGTTGCCACCTTTTCAAATGCTCAAAGTGGGACATTTTTGGTACAAGCGTCAGATTTTGCAGGTCGAAACATACCCACAGCCAGTACAAAGGACAGAACTTCACTTTTTTGCCTAAATAAAAGCTTATTCTTGTAGCATTTTAGTTGCTTATTATGTTTCTTATAACATGTAGGTGTTTCAGATACAGAATAACTGTTTTATGCAACTATTACATAAAATATAGCAAATAATTTTGTCCTAAAATCTCAGGACATTTGCCATTTTTACAATTTTTTTGCAGGACACATCTGCCCAAAGAGGGACTGTCCCTCGCAAAGTTGGACAGGTGGTAACCCTAGGCAAGACCCCCCTCCCCCACACCCTGATATGAAGGTGCTGCATCTCCACACTCCCTCTAAGACACATAAGCTTCAGACTTAGTATACATTTCACTCCAACTGCACTTAAATTCTCACATTTTCAAGGATCACAGTTATGAATCTCACAAATACAACCAGGAACCCAAGTCTGAGTATGCATGGAGTCTAGTTATAGGGCAGTGCAATGCTTTTTGCACAGGATGGTTAGAAGAGCACATTCATGGCACAGCATATTAGGGGAAAAATAATGTGTGATTGCACATGAGTGTACAGTGGAAAGAAGAATTTAAATGAATGGAAATCTAAAACAAATGTGTACATACACTTGTAGAGTGTAAGAAAGTTTGGCTGCTTGGGTTATTCCAGGACACTTACACACACATTTGAAATGAAGATATTATTGTACATATCATGCCATAACTTTTAAATGAGAAAATAAACTAACCTAAGACTCTAGCAAATAAAGCAGCAGGAACAGTAACAAAGCTTTGTAAATAAGGTAACTGATTTTTTGCACCACATAGGATGATTGACAGATCATTCTTGTGTCCAGGCATAGTCTTTAGCTCCTGTTAGTCTCTCTAGAATGGATGCAGACAAATATAACATATAATAACTGTATATATAGCTCATACAGCACTAAGCTTCGTTTGAAGACTTTGTTCAACAGTTAAAAGTGCAGTAACTGCTTCAGTGCTGGCTGAAATGACATGAATGCGATATTAGTAGACGTTGTACGTGACAGTGTCATGGGGAGCAGGTTAGACTAAGTCATGGAGGCTTAAGTAAAGTACTGAAACATGGTCCTGCTTTTTAGATTACTGCCAGTAGGAGACGTGATTGTTTTCTTTTGATTATTTTTCCCAGCTGGATATCAGTCGGTTTTAGCATACAACTGCAGGGAAACTACACAACAGGCATGCTGTTTGTTACATTCCAAAATTAACCCTACAAATTGGGCCAGACATAGAGAGGAACCATTTTATGCTATTGCCTTTCCAGCAAATGAAATGTTTCACGTGCTTTATATGTTTCTACCTGGTAATAATAGAATAGCGAAATAAATGTTTTTCAAAGTGTGTGTAATTAAATAATGCAATGTAGTGTCCTTCATAGTCATGTACTTGATTTCTTAAGTTATTTTATAATAGTTTGGGAAATATCTTCAGTGTTTATTAGGATATACATATGTATAGATGTTGATGAGCCACAGTAATAAAATAAAGAAGGGATTAACTAAAATAACAACATGCAGTTAAAGTCAATAAAATGGTTACAGGAAAAATCAGGCTACCAAGTTCCTCAAAGATTTCTGGCTAGAACAGTAATGAAAATGCAGTATGCAAGAAGTTTAAAGATAGCTGAACAAATGGCAAGTTTCATGGCATGGCTTATTCAGTTGCCAAACCTGCAAACACATGATCTCCTTGCTTTCAATATGCTTGACTGCAATATACTATTCCCCCTATATATATATATATATATATATATATATATATACACACACACACACACACACACACACACACACACACACACACACACACACACACACACACACACACACACACACATACATATATGGAGAGAGATATGATACTTAGAACAATCTTGAAAGGAAAATCTGCCGACACCACAATGGTTGAAACTCAAACTGCTGACACCGCAAACATCACACAAATAAATGGATGACTGCACAAAAGCCAACCTCAAAAAATAATTGAAAAAAGATATTTTCCAGAGGGGAATACCCCCCCCAAACTCCCATAACCCTGCTACTTATATAAATATATACCAACTTCAAGACTGCACAACAGTGGGGAGAAAGGAGAACTTCCTAAATCCCACAGAGTGCCAATCTTACATCAGAGTTCAGTCATATAATATTTTTTTTGACAAATTCTGAGTTAGCCAGATTAGTCAGCCGATTTCAATTCAGTTAAAAATGCATTTAACAAAAAACAAGGAAACCATAACTGGACACACACACACACACACACACACACACACACACACACACACACACACACACTCTCGTGTGCATTCGTGTGTATGTGTGTTAGTGTGTGTGTGCTTTGGAAGGTATTGTATAAGATATCTATCATGTTTTGTTTCTCTTTTGTTTTTAGAGCTAAGTTCATCAGTCTGGTGTTAGTTCCACAAGCACTGTGTTGCAAGCAAACACTTTCATACAGCAGTAGATCAGACTTTGCCTTGTAGACCAAGCAGAGGTCACCTCTATGTATCACGTACAAAACAATATAGTGATAATTCCTAAAACCTTTCTATATAATTTTCCAACATGGCATTTTTTCCAGTAAGGAATCATTTTACCATTTTCATTTGTGTCAGGTGGACAGTACAAAGGTTATAAAACACAGTATTGTATTCAGTAACAGGTGGGTACAGTGACATATGGAGTAATGTAATGATTTCCATGGAGTTACCAGACATGTCTTTTACATTTGTATGTGCTACATTGTTTTCTGACTTCTGCTCCTACATCTTTAAGAATTTTTAATGTTGGTCAGATTTGGAAGGATTTGAAAGCTTAAGTTGCAAACATAATTTATGTCTTTTTCCAAGATTCATGAGGCTACATTTGCAAATGTTAAAGATATGGCCATTACTACAACAAAACATGGTGTACTCTTGAGGTGAATTTCTTGGCAACCGAAGCACATAACAAGCTGGTTATGACCAGGGACCTAATCATATTTCTCTATATTGTCTTTTTTTTTACGTATCTTATAATGTGGTAGTAGAATGCAGCACTTAACTGGAATGAATGAATAAGCATGAGAATACACTAGGATTTAGGAATAACATTTCGGAAATGCACGGTCATTCCTTCATCTAGTACTACCCCTCCAAAAAATACCACAAATTATTTTATTTATTTATTTATTTTACATTTAAATACCAAGTTGTAAGCATATATGTGACCAAATAACCAAAAATGTACCAAATATATGCTAAAAAGGACCGTAGCTCACCGCAAATGCTTACTTTCAAAAAATCACTTTAATAGAAAACAAATAAAAATGAACTCCTGAGAGTTAAAACTATTTTACACACAGGTTAAGCACTTTCATCTGCTAACTGCAGACTTCAGAACAGTGAAATGTGTGTTGCTCCTCCCTATATAATACATTTTAAAAAAAAAGTCAAGATCCAATGGGAATGCTCAATCAATTAACCTTGTCATGAATAAAACATAACCTTATGAATATTCATTAATTCTGCTCATTCAACCTACACAGTTTTGTATTACACCCTGTAACCATACAGTTTCTAAGTATACCTATAAAACAATCGCATGTGCTTATATATATATATATATATATATATATATATATATATATATATATATATATATATATATATATATATATATATATATATCACATTTAGGTATAAAAACATATTGTGTAACATATAAAAATATTAATTTGTTCTGTGATAAAAAAATATATACTTTTTTAGAACACAATATTGCACTTTTATTGTGTAGTATAAGAACACATAAAAAATATATATGACATATAAAAATGCTCATTTGTGCTATATTAAAAAATGTACACATCTTTAACACTCAGTATTGCACTTTTATTATTTAGACATTGTACCTGACATGTTGCCTCCTTTCTTATTGTAAACCAACACAGCTGAAGCGAGGAAACGGTATCAAGCGACCAAAAATGTAAGGAAATTTATTAAAGTTAAAATAAAGCGCTTTTCGTCTGGTTTAATGACACAGTCTGTGTCATTAAACCAGACGAAAAGCGCTTTATTTTAACTTTAATAAATTTCCTTACATTTTTGGTCGTTTGAAGTACCGTTTTTCCTGCTCCGTTTCAGCTGTGTTGGTTTACTAGTTTGTGTTTAATTTACTCTCCTTTCTTATTGTACCAGCTTTCTTTTTTTATTTTTCTACTCACTTGTTTTTTTATTCTACGCGTACATATACCCTATTACAACATGTCATTCATATCCTTGCATCCATGATTGGTTTAGTGGGAATACAGTCATTCAACCCAGGTTCTTTAGTTGCACTTAACCTGAGTTGCCATTTGACCTCTTTTTCTGCTAATTTAACCTTAACATTTCCTCCCCTTAAATCCACCTTTACCTGTTCTAAAATCCAAAATTTGAACACATGGCTTGCATCATATTTAACATACTGCAGCTGAAAGACCTCCAGGTGTAGCATCTCTAAGCCACTGAGGACCTGATCGCTTTGGGCCCCCCCCCCCACTTGTGTGAACAAGGAATCCTCTCACTCCAGCTAAAAGCAAAGAAAACTCTAACCAGCTATCATCCAAAAATAGACTGCAGCCGCAGGTTTAACTCCATAAACCTTGTTGTTGCCACTTGTGTAGTAGCCACTGAGGACCTGATCGCTTTGGGTCCCCCCCACTTGTGTGAGCAAGGAATCTTCTCACTCCAGCTAAAAGCAAAGAAAATTCTAACCAGCTATCATCCAAAAATAAACTGCAGCCCCAGGTTTAACTCCAGGAACCTTGTTGTTGCCACTTGTGTAGTGTAGGTGCCAGCTTTTGTGACTACTGTTATGCCTTGTTAAAATCTGTTACAGTCAGCTAGAGTGCATACCCCAGGGGCAATAGCTGCAAACCTTCTTCCTCTTAGCCCACCCCCACCCCTTTCATCCATTTCACTGTTGATAATTTGTTGTATGTTAAGGTATTTAGCCCCTCTCAATAGTCATAGCCTTCAGTCCCTCCTCCTCAATACTTGTTCTTCACTAAACACCAAACAGAGGTGCAAAGTCTCCAGCTGCTTTTATCTTTAGCTACACTGTGTGCAGTAAACAATGAGCAAAAGGGAATACAAATATAAAAGAGAATAAAATCTGCCATTGCAGACTAGTAAGCAGCATAATACTTCTATCTGTGGTGTACTCCTACACATAGTTTTTCTTGGAGAAACCTTCCAGTCCTTGAACAAGGGTGCCCATATGTTTACCTTATTTCCTTGGCTGTCCTTTGATAATTAGCTAGGTTAGCAGAGTGCCTTGGATTCTCCCCTGCTACTTTAAATTCCAATTGATGGTTTCCCTCTCTTCCCCACCACTCAAGTGATTGCTCAGGTACAACACACCAAAGGTTTTAAAAACCCAGGATGCCATATTTGCTCTAATTGCAGCTAAAAGCCCTCCAGGTGTAGCATTTCTAGTTAGTGTCCCTGGACTAACTGATAGTTTTTTTTAGCTAAGTTCTATCTGGAAGGTGTAGCCCCGCTCCATGCACTCCGGACACTTCACTCCTCTGCCACCCATTACCTCCCACCCCCATATCATTACCTTTATACCTATCCATACGACCACACACCCTCACTTCCTCCCTAATCCCCCACACCTCTACTTCCTGTTCTCATACTACCTCCCTTCTTTGCTCCTCCCCACACTTACCTACTATCCACTATCAAAGACTACTATACCTTACTCCCACCCCTTCCTCTCATCCTCTGTTCTACATCCCACAAAGTGACATGTCTCTTACAACTCAAGCTATACTCTTACCTTCTCTACTCCTTATACTCAATCACCTCACCTCCTATCACTCTCAGTTACCTACTCCCTATTTCCATCCCTCAAACACCACTCTTAACTCAAGTACTACACCACAACCCTATCTACTAATTTGTCCCTCCATCCTTCCCCCCAACACTCCCATTTCTAAAATAAAAATATCTCCCCCCTCCCCTTTAAAACAAAAAAAAAACAAAGTCTACTTACTCAAATTAAAACCCCATTACAAACCTCTCCTTCTATCTGGTGACATTCATCCTAACCCAGGCCCTACAGACACTACCCTGAACAATAACCCCCCCCTGTATCTAAACCTGCCAACTCCTCCAACCCACAAAAACACATACAATTCTGCTCTATTAATGTCAGGAGCCTTGTAAATGAAGTTCAAGAACTCCATGCTTGGATAGCTAACCATACTCCTGACATAGTTACCCTAACTGAAACATGGTTAAAACTACACCATCTGGACAGTGAAATCATTCCTCCTGGCTATAATATCCTTAGATTAGATCAACCTAAAAGAAAAGGAGGAGGAGTCTCCATACTCTACTCCAATTGTCTCTCCCAAATCAGTCCCACACTAGACTTACCCTCCTTCTCACCAGCTGAACTTCTACTGACCAACTTTAAACTTAACAGTTTCAACACCATAACTGTCACAGTAATGTATATTCCCCCTGGTGATAATATTAACATACTTGAGAACATCCTCTCTCACCTCTCACATACCATCCACAATGACATAATTATACTGGGAGATGTAAATATTGATTGGCTTACAATACAAGCTCCCAACACTACTTCCTGCATAAATCTACATGAGCTTGAGCAGCTAATCACAACTCCAACCTACATTAATAAATCTCACCTACCTAGCTCTCTTCTAGACTGGATATTGGTCTCCCACCCTCAAAACTATCATAACTTCGAAGCCCTTCCAAATGCCCTCAGCGACCACTGCCCTATAACAGTTACCACTTACCAAACCTAACAAATTTATTACCACCCGCTCACTTTCTCATTTCTGTCCTAACTCCTTTATTCACCAACTCTCCAAAATTAACTGGTCTTACCTCACCACTCTTCCTTTAGATGTAGCTGTCCACTCCTTCAGCACTACATTCCTAAACATTCTTAACTCCCTTGCTCCTCTTCGCATGATTAGAATCAAATCTAATACAGCTCCCTGGCTCACTAAATCTACCAGAACCCTCATGAAAGACCAGGATATGATTTGGAAAATCTGGACTAAAACTAGGACCCCTTCTCTTCTTCAGAAATATAAAGAACTCAGAAATAAAATAAAAAAATCATCCATTATGACAAAATAAACTTCTATGCCAATCCTCCCTCTACTCTTAAATCAGACCCAAAGAAATTCTGGAGCTCTATTAACCAGACTCTTCATCCAGGAAACCCTTCCTATCCTAACCAATGTCCTAATGCAACACCTGAAGACATAGCCAACAAATTTAACAATCATTTTATAAACTCAATAACCTCCATAATAAATTCTCTCCCCCCCCAGAAACAACACTAGCACCCCCAAAAATTCTATACCTCTTCCAAACCCTCCTAACTCCTTCTCTCTAAAAGCAGTATCAACTATCTATGTAAAGTCATTACTCTCTAAACTTAAACCTTGCTCCCCATCTGTTGACAAGCTACCCTCTTTCTTCCTGCAGATTGCCTCTGAACCTCTTGCCTATCCTGTATCCATCTTAATCAACCAATCCATTTCTGAATCCTATGTCCCCACTGTATGGAAGAATTTCTTTACTCTACCCATTCACAAAGGGGGCAACGCCTCAGACATATCCAACTTCAGACCGATTGCCATACTCTCTCCACTCTCAAAAATCCTAGAGAAATGCATTCACAAGCAGGTAATGCATTACCTTCACCAGGAAAATCTTCTCACACCCACACAGCATGGTTTCCATCCCAAGACTAGCACAACTACTGCACTCCTATCATTCATCAACATAGTCTCTCTAGCTCGTGATAACAATAAACTTGTCTCATGCCTATTCCATGACCTTTCTAAAGCCTTTGACACTGTCTCTCACTCACTCCTTCTAGATAAACTCACTGACTTACATTTCTCTCCCCCTACTATCTCCTGGTTATCCAGCTATCTCTCTACCCGCCAGCAATCAGTTAAATGGCTCTCTGCACTATCCTCCAATCTCACTGTATAAATGGGAGTCCCCCAAGGGTCCATACATGGACTACTACTCTTTAATATTTTCACCAACTTGCTCTA
This sequence comes from Protopterus annectens, assembly GCF_019279795.1. Classification (NCBI taxonomy): domain Eukaryota; kingdom Metazoa; phylum Chordata; order Ceratodontiformes; family Protopteridae; genus Protopterus; species Protopterus annectens. The sequence goes on from NC_056737.1 coordinate 1,539,383,456, forward strand.
CTCCTGTTGTCCCCAGTCATCTCTTGTGCAATATGCTGATGACTCAACTGTTATAACTATTACTGGCAACACAACTGACCTCCACTCAACTACCCAGGCATCCTTCCACACCATTGAGACTTGGCTTAGTGATAACAAACTAATACTTAATCCAAAAAAAAACTAAGCTCCTACTCTTCCTCCCTAAAAACATCACCGCACTCAAAAGTACATTTACCATCTTATCCTGCAACAACACTATCATCTCAGCTGAATCTAGTACTAAATTGCTAGGTGCTACAATAGATGATCAGCTTAAGTTTGATCTCCATATTACTAACTCAGTAAAAAGAACTAATCAGAAACATGGACACCATTTCCGTAGCAAGAAATACTTAACTAACACTGCCTGAATAACTCTCTCCCAGGCTTTATTACTCCAAACACTCCTGTACAGCTGCCACATATTCACAAACCTAAATTCTGCACTTATTTCCAAGCTTGAAACTACCTATAATAAGATCACCAGATTTGCAGCTAACCAAACCTACAAGTCACACCACTGCTTAGCACTACAGCAACTAGACTAGCTAGAATTCCCTCAGCTGCTCCAACTATACCAATTACAAACCATCCACTCTATCCTCTATCTACCTTCCTTCTGTCCCAGCCTCTCCACTATCTTATCCAAATATTCCCCTGCTAGGATGCTATGCAGCTCAAATCAAGAATTATTAGACATCTACAAACCCAAAACCAAAATAAGCTACCTTCTCTATAACTATAACTCAGTTACATCCTGGAACTAAATCCCCTTGGAAATAAAATCCCTCCTGCATAGCAAAAGTTTCAAATTAGCCACAAGGAAATACCTAAAAACAAAGTGGTCTTGCCACTGTAGCCAACCACCTTGAAACCACCATCCTTTCACCTATTTCACCACCTCACTCTTAATGTATCTCTAACACTATTCCCCTGTCTCTTCTACCTCTTCCCTTCCCCTGTCTCCAACCACTCTTAATTCTTACAGTCTCAAAACAACCTACCTGTCTAGTCTGTATCCTATACTCTACCTCCCCTACATCTCCTACTAGCCATTCTTACTTTCCTTTCTTGTTTCCAAACTCCTATACAACTAGATCCTACCCACTTTAAATAAACATTTGCCTATCAACTCATTTTGCTCTACGCAGCTTAAATAATATTGTAACTAGTCACCTTTTCTTCTGCTAATTGTTTAAAACCTTGTTTGTAACAACTCACATACTTGTCTGCCAGTTGTTAATACTCTGTATAATTGAATTGCCTGAGGAGCTTTCTTTTCACCCCAGGTCTCTGCTTGTAAGATCCTATAGCTGATTGTTACTACTATATTACTAAAATTTAATAAATTGTTTTCTAGTCCTGAGGAGCTTTTCTCCCTGGGTCTCTGCTGAAAATGAGCCAAAAGCTCTGCCAGACTAACCCAGTTAACAAATGTAAAATAAATAAAAATAAATAAAATACATCTACACAAAGCATTGTTTTTGTCATTTTTCCGTTATATAGTAGGTATGACCATATATCATGTTCCTCAATTGTCTGTCCGTCTTGCCCACATAATAACTCGGACATGCCATACACTTGGCCAAGTGTCTGACATGCTGGGATAAACAACTCCCCTTTCTTAAACCTTACTCAAGTGTGGCTGATGTCCCCTAATGTAATTTATTTCTCTTCTATAATCTCCTTACACTGCTGACACTGCCCACATTTCTTGGTGTGCCCATCTCCAGTGTCCCCCTTTGTTCTACCTTTCACTCTCTCAGACCTATTGTTTAGGTTAGACCCCGTCTTGTAAACATACATAGGCCCTGTACCCACTTTACTGTAAACCAAATAATCACTTCTTAGAACATTCCAGTTTTGTCTCGTTATTCTCTTTACCTCCTCAGCGTATGGACTGCACCCCCCTACACAAGCCCCATGGTAGGAATGTTCCTTCTCATTCTCATGTTCGCCCCTGTATTTCTACAACCCAGTACCAAGAAGTGCTTTGCATTTTCCCCTGTTCTCTTATTACATATTGAGTGACATCATCAATTCAATATCTGGGGTAACCCCTTTCCCCAAATAATGTTCCTATACATTCTAACTCTTTCTTCATTTCATTGAAATCAGATGTCGTTCTCACAGCTCTTATGACCCTTGATGATGCTCTTTTTGTGACTTGCTGGGTGACAACTAGTATATTCTAAATATGAGTTGCTGAAGGTTTCTTTTCTATATATTCTGGATTTAAATCCTGCTGTCCCATTCGATACAAATGTGTCTAAGTACGCTATCTCTGTTGTGCTACTACTATGGGTGAATTTTAAATAGCTACCGATCTCAGTCAAATACTTCACAAATCCATCTACTTTACTTGTACCATCCCATAAAATAAAAATATCATCCAAAAACCTAGTGTAGCATATACACTTACTAGCATATTGACTATCCAAAAATATATTCACTTTCCCAGTCTAGTAACTCCATATTTGCATATATGGTGGTGAACGCCGCCCCCATGGCTACCTCGCTTTTTTGTCTATAGTATTCACCCTCGAACTAGATGTAATTGAAATCCAGTACAATAGACATAAACTCACAAATTAAACTAGTCTTTTCCCACTCAAAGTTCATGTACTTCTGAATAATGTTACTGAACCTTTCTAGTCCTTCTTCCTTTCGGATGCAGAAGAACAAATCCACCACATCAATGGCTACAAACACTAACCCTTTCTTCCAAATTTCTGGTTTCAGCCTTCCCAAAAAGTCCCATAAGTCTTTCACTATATGGTACACTCTATCATATATTGGTTTTAACCATCCATCTATTACCTTCCCATATGGGAATGTCTTAGACCTACTACCAGAAATAATGGGCCTATAAGGGGGATCTTCAATACTTTTATGGATCTTTGGGATCCCTACTATGGTGGCAAGTGTTGGATGTTCCACTCTCAAAAAATTGTACAAATTCATATATACTGTTGTCCAAAAGGAACTCCTCTAGATATAAATCAAACATTCTATGTCTGATGTTTACTTCATTGATAGAAGATACCATATACTTACTATCATTATGTAATATTTCAAATATTTTGTTGTTATAATCCTGTGTTTCTACTAGTACTATGCCCCCCCCGTCCAGTTTCATAACTCGAATTTCAGCCTCATAACATATTTCATTTAATAATTTGTTTTCCTCCCTACTTAAATTGTATCTTCTCTTTCCTTTCATACACTTCTCTTGTAACTTAAAAATTTCTTCTGTGACCATCCTGTCATATGTGACTAGTGTAGGATGTAAAGGGGGTGTATATTTACTTTTTTCTTAAACACATTCTCCTGTGCACTTCTTTGGTTGTCTTGAAAGTGCATGGCCAAATTTAATTTCCTCAAGTACAATATAAACTCCAATAAGGAATTTACTACATTGAATTTTTCATAAGAGACATATTTCATGCCTTTTGTAAACAACATGGTGTGTTTTCTCAAGCTTTAACTTTGTATAATTGTATATATTAAATTGTCCCATACTGAATTGTACAGCATTGTGCTGCTTTATCTCCACTTCGTTGCCTCGTTTCTCCATCCTTCTTTCCCCTGCCAATGGTGCACCCCACCTCCATTCTGTCCCACCCCTGCATCCCTGTGCTCCCCTGTCCATTCTTGATTCCTGCCTAAAAAACATTTTCACCATTATAATGTGTTCTATTTTCATTTCTATCCATGTAAGGGTAATACTTCCTACCTCTACCATAAGTTCGGTTATGTGCTCTGTATTCCTTCTTCCATGTTTAAGCCATTTGTTTATTATACTGTTCAATATCTCTTTGTAATTTGTGACACTTCTTGTTAAATATTTTCTTACTCTTGCCACTTACAAAGTCATATTGCTTTACATATAATTTTTCCCACTGGTTAAATAACATATCTTTCTGTATTTTTTCATTCAATTGTTCAACATCCTTTAACAAATGATATAGCTTGTTGTCATTACATTTAATTAAAAACTCCATAAATTTAAAAGCAAAACTGTCAAACAAGAAATTACATTCTTTTTTATTTTCTGCGTTTAATTCCATTCCCATTGGTATCTTGAAAAATTGAAGCCCCATAGGCACACTTTTTAACTCTAGGCATCTACTCAAATATGCATTATCCATTTGTAACCCTCGAATAACCCCCAGCTGTTTCCCAAAGTCATATATCAAGTCTTTCAAAGTCTTTTCATAATTTTCTTGATGTTTGAAAACACAATTGTCCATAGGGCTTAGTTTCTCTTGATTAAAAGTAAACTGTTTCCCTAAGTACGATTCCAACCCTGCACCACATAATACATTAATATTTCTTTTACTAGCAGTTGCCTGCAGTTTTCCATTACTCTTAAAAGTTGAGTAATTCACAGTACCTGAGTTCTGGAGTTGTGCAACTGTTAAATAAGTCCTAGTAGGGGCCGCTCTCTTTGGCTTAGCACCTGCAGCTTCATAAACATTCTCCGAGTTGTCACCTGTGTGTTTTGCATTGAAAATGCCCTCCAATACCACTTCCTGGCTGGCTGCAACACCATAAGAGGGTCCGTTTCCACTGCTATGCTGGCTTCCATTACTTCCATGGCTTGTTCTGTCTCTAGGCATATGATTCTCACCTTTCCCTTCCTCCAAACTCTGTGATAACATCATCAAGAAGGGTTGGTTGTCATTGTGCAAGTTTGGTTGACTGAACACCTCTATCAGCCTTGTTAGTGCTTCCTTCAAGTTATCTACCTCACACTGTAACCGGTGGATGTAGTCTCTTCTAACTGGGGAGAACATGGAGGGAATTTCATCCAGTGAGTCCACGGCACCAAAACTACTATTAAATATCAAGTTGTAAGCATATATACTACCAAATAACCAAAAATTTACCAAATATATGCTAAAAAGGACGATAGCTCACTGCAAATGCTTACTTTGAAAAAATCACTTTAATAGAAAACAAATAAAAATGAACCCCTGAGGGTTAAAACTATTTTACACACAGGTTAAGTGCTTTCATCTGCTAACTGCAGACTTCTTCAGACAAGTGAAATGTGTGTTGCTCCCCCCTAGATAATACATTTTTTTAAAAAGTCAAGATCCAATGGGAATGCTCAATCAATTAACCTTCTCATGAATAAAACATAACCTTATGAATATTCATTATTTCTGCTCATTCAACCTACACAGTTTTGTATTACACCCTATAACCATACAATGTCTAAGTATACCTATAAAGCAATCGCATGTGCTTATATATATATCTCATTTAGGTATAAAAACACATTATATAACAAATTTGTGTCTTTTGGCTTTTCCCGGTTAGGGGTCGTCACAGCGGAACTCCAGTCTGCTAATGATTGGTAGTTGATTTTTACTTGCCGAGTTACCAGCCCTGATGCACAACCTTCAACGAAGGTACGCCCATTCACATGTCTCTACGCAGAAGACACTCTAGCTGAGAATCGAACCGGACAGCATCTTACTGTGAGGCGACAATGCTACCGCAGCACCACACCGTGGGTCACATTATATAACAAATAAAAATGTTAATTTATTCTGTGGTAAAAGATATATACTTATTTAGAACACAATATTGCACTTTTATTGTGCAGTATAAGAACACATAAAAAATATATATATGACATAAAAAAATGCTCATTTTTGCTGTTAAAAAATGTGCACATCTTTATCACTCAATATTGCACTTTTGTTATTTAGACATTGTATCCTGACATGTTGCCTCCTTTCGTATTGTACCAGCTTGCTTTTTTTATTTTTCTATTCACTTGTTTCTAACTTTGTTCTACGTGTACATATACCCTATTACATGTCATTCATATCCTTGCATCCAAGATTGGTTTAGTGGGAATATAGTCATTCAACCCAGGTTCTTTAGTTGCATTTAACCTTAGTTGCCATTTGACCTTTTTTTCTGCTAATTTAACCTTAACATTTCCTCCCCTTAAATCCACATTTACCTGTTCTAAAATCCCACATTTGATCACATGGCTTGCATCATATTTAAGTATGTGTCTACACAAAGCATTGTTTTTGTCATTTTTCCGTTATATAGTAGGTATGACCATATATCATGTTCCTCGATTGTCTGTCCGTCTTGCCCACATAATAACTCAGACATGCCATACACTTGGCCAAGTGACTGACATGCTGGGATAAACAACTCCCCTTTCTTAAACCTTACTCAAGTGTGGCTGATGTCCCCTAATGTAATTCATTTCTCTTCTATAATCTCCTTACACTGCTGACACTGCCCACATTTCTTGGTGTGCCCATCTCCAGTGTCCCCCTTTGTTCTACCTTTCACTCTCTCAGACCTATTGTTTAGGTTAGACCCCGTCTTGTAAACATACATAGGCCCTGTACCCACTTTACTGTAAACCAAATAATCACTTCTTAGAACATTCCAGTTTTGTCTCGTTATTCTCTTTACCTCCTCAGCGTATGGACTGCACCCCCCTACACAAGCCCCATGGTAGGAATGTTCCTTCTCATTCTCATGTTCGCCCCTGTATTTCTACAACCCAGTACCGAGAAGTGCTTTGTATTTTCCCCTGTTCTCTCATTACATATTGAGTGACATCATCAATTCAATATCTGGGGTAACCCCTTTCCCCAAATAATGTTCCTATACATTCTAACTCTTTCTTCATTTCATTGAAATCAGATGTCGTTCTCGCAGCTCTTATGACCCTTGATGATGCTCTTTTTGTGACTTGCTGGGTGACAACTAGTATATTCTAAATATGAGTTGCTGAAGGTTTCTTTTCTATATATTCTGGATTTAAATCCTGCTGTCCCATTCGATACAAATGTGTCTAAGTACGCTATCTCTGTTGTGCTACTACTATGGGTGAATTTTAAATAGCTACCGATCTCAATCAAATACTTCACAAATACATCTACTTCACTTGTACCATCCCATAAAATAAAAATATCATCCAAAAACCTAGTGTAGCATATACACTTACTAGCATATTGACTATCCAAAATATATTCACTTTCCCAGCCTAGTAATATCATGTTTGCATATATGGGGGTGCATGCCACCCCCATGGCTACCCCGCTTTTTTTGCATGCTGCCCCCATGGCTACCCCGCTTCTTTGTCTATAGTATTCACCCTCGAACTAGATGTAATTGAAATCCGTACAATAGACATAAACTCACGAATTAAACTTGTCTTTTCCCACTCAAAGTTCATGTACTTCTGAATACTGTTACTAAACCTTTCTATGCTAGTAAGTGTATATACTACACTAGGTTTTTGGATGATATTTTTATTTTATGGGATGGTACAAGTAAAATAGATGGATTTGTGAAGTATTTGACTGAGATCGGTAGCTATTTAAAATTCACCCATAGTAGTAGCACAACAGAGATAGCGTACTTAGACACATTTGTATCGAATGGGACAGCAGGATTTAAATCCAGAATATATAGAAAAGAAACCTTCAGCAACTCATATTTAGAATATACTAGTTGTCACCCAGCAAGTCAAAAATGAGCATCATCAAGGGTCATAAGAGCTGCGAGAACGACATCTGATTTCAATGAAATGAAGAAAGAGTTAGAATGTATAGGAACATTATTTGGGGAAAGGGGTTACCCCAGATATTGAATTGATGATGTCACTCAATATGTAATGAGAGAACAGGGGAAAATACAAAGCACTTCTTGGTACTGGGTTGTAGAAATACAGGGGAGAACATGAGAATGAGAAGGAACATTCCTACCATGGGGCTTGTGTAGGGGGGTGCAGTCCATACGCTGAGGAGGTAAAGAGAATAACGAGACAAAACTGGAATGTTCTAAGAAGTGATTATTTGGTTTACAGTAAAGTGGGTACAGGGCCTATATATGTTTACAAGACGGGGTCTAACCTAAACAATAGGTCTGAGAGAGTGAAAGGTAGAACAAAGGGGGACACTGGAGATGGGCACACCAAGAAATGTGGGCAGTGTCAGCAGTGTAAGGAGATTATAGAAGAGAAATGAATTACATTAGGGGACATCAGCCACACTAGAGTAAGGTTTAAGAAAGGGGAGTTGTTTATCCCAACATGTCAGACACTTGGCCAAGTGTATGGCATGTCCGAGTTATTATGTGGGCAAGACGGACAGACAATTGAGGAACATGATATATGGTCATACCTACTATATAACAGAAAAATGACAAAAACAATGCTTTGTGTAGACACATACTTGAATATGATGTAAGCCATGTGATCAAATGTGGGATTTTAGAACAGGTAAATGTGGATTTAAGGGGAGGAAATGTTAAGGTCAAATTAGCAGAAAAAAAGGTCAAATGGCAACTCAGGTTAAATGCAACTAAAGAACCTGGGTTGATTGACTATATTCCCACTAAACCAATCTTGGATGCAAGGATATGAATGACATGTAATAGGGTATATGTACGCGTAGAACAAAGTTAGAAACAAGTGAATAGAAAAATAAAAAAGAAAGCTGGTACAATAAGAAAGGAGGCAACATGTCAGGTACAATGTCTAAATAACAAAAGTGCAATATTGAGTGATAAAGATGTGTACATTTTTTAACATAGTACAAATGAGCATTTTTATATGTCATATATGTTATTTTTTATGTGTTCTTATACTACACAATAAAAGTGCAATATTGTGTTCTGAAGAAGTATATATTTTTTACCACAGAATAAATTAACATTTTCATATGTTATATAATCTGTTTTTATACCTAAATGATATATATATATATATATATATATATATATATATATATATATATATATATATATATGGGTCTACCTGACAACGTCGACAAGCCACAACACCGACAACCAGTTTACCGACACCACATAACCGACAGTCCACAAGATCGAAAAGCCACAACATCGACAACCATTTTACCGACAGCACATCAAAACAAATCCCCTGTCCAAAAAGCACACACACAACACAACAACACCAAAATCCTTACAAACCCACACTAAACCTCACATACACAACTATCTACAACCTTAACCCAAACCCTAACCCTAAGGTCCGTCACTATCACACACTTACCTAACCCGCGCCCTAACCCTAACTCACTTAACCCGCCCCTAACCCAAAGACTATCACTACCGCACACTTACCTAACCCGCGCCCTAACCCTAACTCACTTAACCCGCCCCTAACCCAAAGACTATCACTACCGCACACTTACCTAACCCGCGCCCTAACCCTAACTCACTTAACCCGCCCCAACCCAAAGACTATCACTACCGCACACTTACCTAACCCGCGCCCTAACCCCTACTCACTTAACCCGCCCCTAACCCAAACACCGTCAATATCGCACACTTACCTTACTCGCACCCTAACGTCCGTCACTACCGCATACTTACACAGCCTTTTCCCATGTCGGTGTTCTCAGCGTCGGTGTTTTCATCCGTCGGTCTTCTCAATCGTCGATCTTCTGGCGTCGGTAAACTGGTTGTCGGTGTTGTGGCTTGTCGACGTTGTCAGGTAGACCCATATATATATATATATAAGCACATGCAATTGTTTTATAGGTATACTTAGAAATTGTATGGTTATAGGGTGTAATATAAAACTGTGTAGGTTGAATGAGCAGAATTAATGAATATTCATAAGGTTATGTTTTATTCATGAGAAGGTTAATTGATTGAGCATTCCCATTGGATCTTGACTTTTTTAAAAATGTATTATATAGAGGGAATACAACACACATTTCACTGTTCTGAAGAAGTCTGCAGTTAGCAGATGAAAGTGCTTAACCTGTGTGTAAAATAGTTTTAACCCTCAGGGGTTCATTTTTATTTGTTTCCTATTAAAGTGATTTTTCTGAAAGTAAGCATTTGCAGTGAGCTACGGTCCTTTTTAGTGTATATTTGGTATATTTTTGGTTATTTATTTTACATTTCTTTACTAGGAAAGTCCAACTGGGTATGGATCCCATTTTCAGCAGAGGCCCAGGGAGAATAGCTCCACAAAGATCAGTACAGCAAATACAGTAAATACAATACACATTTTAATAAAGTACAGTACAGAGTGAAAAAGTTAAGGTACAGTTTCAAAGTCAAGAAAGGAGTAAAAAGTAAATATACTATAAGCAGCACAGTGTGATAGAATAAGCAATACAGCTGAAAGGACATTTTGTTTAGTCATTTGATTACATTCATCAGTGGCTAGTACAGTAAACACACATTGATTGAGTAAGAGTGTAGAAATTACAAACTTTCACAGATGGTCAATGTATCAGTAAATATGAAGCTTGGAACGATAGGAAGCCTGCATCATCCAGCTAGAAACCAAAGGAAAAAATCAGTTTCTTAGTATCCCAGTCCTGGTAAAATTGTTCTTTGTTCTTAAATGCTTCTGCAGTGAAAAAAATACGCGAATTGTCATTCTGTGTTACAATCTTCCTGTTTATTTATTCAGGTAAATGAGCGCAATTCTCTTATATTGAGGAATCAAGGTTGTAAGTTTATCTAGCTGATGTCTATTACAATAAGGGTGTTTGCAAAGTATCCCTAATAACAATCTAGAACTGTGAGTAAACATGTCAAATGGCCAACCAAATCTGTGAAAATTTACCGGAAAATCTGGGAAGGCTAGAGTTCATTCTGATGAAGTTGGTTATTCTGATGATAGCGCTTTATCTGTGGGCTATCATGTTTTGAGTGTGGTTTTATTGAAAACCCAATAAACTGTCATTATGAGTACCTGCTGAGTGGTTGTCTGGATACCTTATATTTGTTTTTCTTGGTTTGTGTTTCCTTTGGACAGTAAGGCTAGAGTTTTCATTGTGTGATTCCTTAAAAGTCCTTGTATTAGAGGCTCATGGGAAATATGCAAATGAACCATTTAAGGTCATCTTGTGCTTAAGATTTCCCATACAATAAACCAAATCAATATACGCTTTCGGTATCAAGCAGGAATGTTCCAATAGTATAGCTTAAAAATATATAAAGTATATAAAATATATATAAAGTAGATGTAAGACCAGCTAATGTTGAGACCAAAAACTTTAAAAAAGAGACGTAAACAGCCATTATGTGACTTGACACTGCACTTTCACCAATGGGACTTCATTGGACCTACCTTTGAAAAATGGAACAAGTCCAGTATACCAACACCAAATTGAGGCCTAACCAAACTGAGTCATAAATATAATGACTGTATAATGCTAGTATCAAGAAGACATTATGAAGATTATTAATTTGAGCATAACAAAACATTATTATGAAAACAAGCTAAATTCTTGAGCTTTTCTTTTAGAGGTCAGTAGTAGGCTTGGTGGTTAATTCTTCTTAGATTCAAAACACTTTTTATGGAGATATGGGTGTTAAGTCCAGGAGGCTGATTAGCCAGTAGGTGTATTTGCCATTCAAGTCCATTCTTCTCAAGGTTAAAGTATGATATGATCTAATTAAGTGAAGCTACCCATAGTTAGAACAATTACATAACCAAGAACTATGTAAATGGGACTAGAGGAGTTTTTTGAAATTATTTTTGTTTTCAGTGGTCCTAATGTATACGGGGATGGTATTCCATGCTTTTGCAATAGAAATGGAAAACAAGGAGTCCCCAGAGCTATTGTTGCTTTTGCCTATGTCAGCCAGTGCTTTATTGGTGGATCTTAATAGGCATTTGTTAGAGTAGATATTAAGTAGACCTTGAACAGCAAGAATGCTATTGGGATAATATATAATTTTATGTGGTATTATAAGCTGGTTATATGTGAGTAGGTGAATAATTATAGCCAGGATAGTTGCTTGATTGCTATGCAGTGATGCGTCCTGAAGAGTGAGTCAGTAGCAGACATAGCTATGTTATTGTGGCAGGTGTTAAGTTTGATAAAGTCTGCATTGTTTAGGTTGATGAGTATGGGGAAGGCATAGAGGAGTGTGGATAGTAGGTGGGTTCTTAAAACGGTGGCTTTACTGTCATTGGTGAGGTGCATTTTGCATCTATACAGGGTTCTGAGTTTTTTGGAATTTCTTTATTGTCTGTGCAATGTGCATATCGAATTTCATGTTGTGATCTATGATAACCGCTAGAAGTTTGGTGTGTTGGACAGGTGTGATAGGGGTGTTTTTAGCTGGGAATATTGTGAATGGTGGTATGTGGTCTAAGACTCTAGTGGGATAGAATATCATTAGCTGTGTTTTATTGGAGTTAAGTATTAGCTGAGAGTTGGCTAACCATCTTTCAGCAGTGGTAAAGGACTCTTGTATCAATTCCTGGAGTTGAGGGAGTGATGGGGCAGAGCAGATTAGAGTGGAGTCATTGGTGTACTGGACTAGAGTGACATGCTGGGTAGCTTTGTGGAGTTGGTTGGTGAATATGTTGAAAAGAAGAGGTCCAAGATTGGATCCTTGGGTGACCCCCTTGGGTGACAGGTAGGAGGGACATAAGGAGTTTTGCCATTTTGCTGCTTGTTGGCAGTTGGTTAGATAGTCTTGAAACTATGCTAGTGTGATGTGGTTGAAATTAAGATCAGAGAGAGCTGAAAGGGGTTTGGGATGGGAGACAGTATTGAAGGCCTTGGAGATATCTAAGAATTCAGTGTGTACTAGGTTACCATTGTTTCGATGTTGGTTTACTGTGTTGGTAAAGCTAATAATGTCTGTGGTAGTACTGTGATTAGGGCATAATCCTTGCTGGGTGTTCGTTAGCAGTTTATTAGTGAGGAGATAGAGAATTTTGGATAAGAGGGATAGAATGGCAATTGGATGGAGTTATCTCCTTTGTGGACTGGTATTATATGTGAAATTTTCCACACAGGAGGAACACGTTACTCTGATAAAGAGCGATTAATGAGCATGGAGACTGGATAATAGATGGCTATGACTGTGATCTTTAGATATTCTGCAGGCATTTTGTCAGTGGCTACGGTTGTGGGTTTAAGCCTATTTAGCTATTTATATAGTGTGCTAATTGGGGCAGGCTGTAAGGAGAAGATGTTTTGGTCTGCTGGTATGGAAGATAGGTTTGTATGTGAAGTAGGAGAACTATTATTGGTGAGGGCTAGGATGGAGTTGGTGAAGTGTTCATTGAATTGGGTGGCAGTATTATTGCTGTTGGTGTCAATGTTAGGGGGTGGAGTACTGGTCTTTTCTGGTAGTATGATTTTATTAATGGCAGCCCAGAATTTTTGTGGGTTATTTTTGTGTTTGGTTTGAATGCCTATGGTTACATTTGTCTGTCCTAATTTGTCTTTTGGCTTTGTTCCTTAGCTCCTGGTATGCCTGTCTATTAGATTGAGTTTTATTTTGATGCCATGAGTCCCATGCTTTATCTCTTTGTTTTAGCAGTAGACGGGTATCTCTGGTCAGCCAGGGGGCATAGTTAGATATAGTTCTGACAGTTCTGATATGGGCAAGATGATTTAAATGTTTAGGAAAGTGTTATTAAAGTAATCTATGGCACTTTCCAGAGGGAGAGATGAAAGTGGTCTCCAGTTGTATTGATTAAGCGCAGATATGAAGTCATGGGTTTTGAAATTCCTTGTGTACTGGATTTGTTGGCGGGTGGACGATTTTAACAGATTCACTTGGTGTCTAATTATAAAGGTGGGAAGGTGGTCGCTGAAGGTGTCTGGGAGGGATCCTGAGAAGTAGGATTGAGATGGTTTGTTAGTAAGGATCCAGTCTAGGATGGACTCCTTTTTTGATGCTTTATTTACCTGTGTTGTGGTTTTGATTTGTTGAGTGAAACCATGTAGGTTAATGTGGTTAGTGGGGTTGAGGGAGTTACAGGAGGACCAGCTGGTATTAACGTCACCTAGTATGATTGTTTCTTGGTGAAATTGTTGGGATGCTCAGTCTAGAATGGATTCTACTGTATTAATATTATTGCCAGGGATATATAGGTACCAATTATATGTAAGTGCTTTTATGAGCTGATTTTCAGCTTAGTGAACATAGTTTCTGCATTATTGAACTTGGGTTGTTCATTGACTAACATTTCAATGGTCAGGTTGTTTTTGAAGAGGAGAGCAATGCCTCCACCTCTTATGATATTCTGTCTTGTCTAAGAACATTTTAACCAGATGGAACAAAGTCATTATTACTGTTTAGTGGTTTTAGCCAGGTCTCTGTGAGAAGAATTATGTTGGGGCAGTAGAGGGCCAGGGTAGCATGCAGCTTTGGGATTTTGTTCAGTATGCTCCTTATGTTTATGCTGAGTATAAGGAGCTCTGTAGATTTCCTGGGGGAAGTTAGAATGTTATTTGTTTGGTAGCAGGGGGTTGTTATTGCTTGTAGGCCCAAAATTTGGGTGCACATCTCCACTAAGTATGATCTGGGATGCTATTTGGACTGTAGTTTTTTGACATTTGATTATAGATATGCTATATTTTGAGGAAACGTGGTTGTTTAGTTGTTGTGGGGTTACTTTGAATGTGGCTAGATCAAGATTTGAGATGTTGCAGATGAGAGGCTTATTAATGTAAAGGTTAGGGGCACATTTTGCTCAGACAAAGTGTTAATGTATTGTTGTGAATTTTTAGTAGGTATCTTTACAGGAGTGAGTAGGGATGAAGGTATGGCTCTACTTTGTGTAGGTTGTGGTTAGAGTAGGGGGATTAGGTAGAGGGTATTTGGCTGAAGAGCTTGTACAATTTGGGTATTGTGTGAGTGAGGTGAAGTGCAGTGAAGATAGATGGTGATGTGGATTAAAGAGAGTGAGAAGAGGAGTGGCTATATAGAAATGAGGTTGGTGTGAGAGTGAGGCTTCAGGGAGTGGCTAGTTAGGTATAAAGGTCAGGAGCCTGGGGTGGGTGGGAATGGGGGTAGGGAAGGGGAGTGGAGTGAGCCTGAGTGCAGCAAAAGGTGAACAGAGTGGGAAGAGCCAAATTCCAGGTATGTGCAAGTAAAAACTGGCAACTGCTCTGAACTATTGGCTGCTTAGTAGTAAATTCATTTGACCATTAAGCTATGACACTTGTTATTGTAGGTATTAGTGAGACTGCCTTGGTATGGACAGCTGGGAGCCTAAATAAATGTAAACAGTAAGAGGGCAATGGTTAAATAGAACAGTGGAAAAAGTGAATTCAAATGTATTTAAGTTGGGAAGGGAGTCTATAGGGAAGATATTATATGCAGAAGATGTCTGGTGACCAATCAAATTACTATTGGGATTACAGGAAAAATTCTATAATCCAGTACCATGTGCAAGCTACTGTAATTATATTGGAGTAGGAAGAAATATAGTAAAAGAATCCCTGCTGGCTCAGGCATTTGTATTAAGGATTATCATAAAATACAGCTTTCAAAATAACCTTTATGTGGTGCAGCATACATATAATAGTGTTTGGTTCTCCAGGACAGCATAAATGCCTGATATCTTTTGGGTTTCACAGAGTTGGATTTCTGTGCAGTAAAGGGAGCTGTAGCAGTGTTGTGAATGCTGGGAATGCACATCAATTTATGAATATAATAGTGTTTGGTTCTTTAGGGCATCATAAACTCCCAATATATTTTAGGTTTCACAGAGTTGGATTTTTGTGTAGTAAAATTAGCTGCAGCAGTGTTCCAAACACTGGGAATGCACAGCAATTTAGGGATATAATAGTGTTTAGTTCTTCAGGGCAGCAGAAACTCCTGATACCTTTTAGGTTTCACAGACTTGGATTTTTGTGCAGCAAAAGGTGCTGTAACAGTCTCATGAATGCTGGAAATGCACAGCAATTTAGGGATATAATAGTGTTTGGCTCTTCAGGGCAGCATAAACTCAAGATTAAAAAAGACAGACCTGGCCTTGATGTCATATTGTAGTGAAAGTAATAGTAATGGACATAATAGTTCTTTTAGGTTTGTTTCACACAAGCACATACTAGCCCAAAAATGCACACTAGTACTGCAAAGCCAAGAAGGTAAGTTATTTTCATCCACAGACACCTCCTACACCCATCCAGCAGCTGTAACTATTTGTCATGTACATCCCATCTGATTGTGACAATGACAGCTCTCAATATCTTAAATCAAGAATCGGGACAAAGCCAAAAAAATGAGAGACAAAACTAAAGAATCATAGACAGATATTAAATATTGTTATTTATGTATAAATTTGGTAGAATAGAAAAATAAAAAGAAACATGAAGTCTGAACTTCAACTATTTGCCATTATTTAGTCACTGTAGTTTTCAGTGATTTGTGATAAACAGACCTAAATGAGGCAAAGTCAGGGACATTCTGAAAAACCATGACTAGTTTCAACTTAGTTTCACACAAATAGTATGGAGAGAGTAAATATTCCAACATATTTCAAATAAATCCATTTTTGTGTATGTGTGTGGGTCTGTAGCCTCGGGTGTGTGTGTGTGTGTGTGTGTGTGTGTGTGTGTGTGTGTGTGTGTGTGTGTGTGTGTGTGTGTGTCTGCCTGGATGGTCACAGTAGGGGGTTTGCTAGGGGAATATGTAGGGTGGGTGTATGTGTGTACATAGGTGAAGAGGTGAGTGTGTCCATGAATGTTATCAAATAAGGGGGGAATGATCTATGGAGAGTGCCTGGTGTGTGTGTGTGTGTGTGTGTGTATGTGCATACCTCTCAAGTGTACCTCATTACGAGGAATGTACCTCATTTGGGGTCTTAAAAAGTTTATGTTCCTCGAAGTTCCTCAAAATTCCACATTGAAAGACTGCGTCGTACAGTCAGTGTTAGGAATTTTTTAAGTGAAATCCATGGTAAATAGAAATGAATCATATTAATTCATTAAAAGATCTCCTTTATAAGTAAGAGCATCATATTTTAACCATCCTATGGCCTTCCTAGTAGAAGTTCTTAGTAAGCCATTAGTATGTGTTCCACATTTTGCCCATTTGTTCCACATTATGAGGGCTAGTGTTCCTCATTTTGGGGATGGAAGGTTGAGAGCTATTTGTGTGTGTGTGTGTGTGTGTGTGTGTGTGTGTGTGTGTTTGTTTGTGTGTGTGTGTGTGTGTGTGTGTGTGTGTGTGTATGTGTGTGTGTGTGTGTGTGTGTGTGTGTGTGTGTGTGTGTGTGTGTGTGTGTGTGTGTGTGTGTGTGTGTTTGGGAGGACTGCCACACCTGTAAACATCCCTAGCCTAATGAGCAAATCCTAAAATACTGGAAAGAAGAATAATAAATACAGGGAATTTTAACTGTTATACTAAGTCACTTAAAAAAATCAATAGAAAACAGGAAGGTTTGGTGTAATAAAGACATATGAGGGGACACTAGACACCAGGGACACACTGTAAAAAAACAGGAGGGTTTGCAGCAATAAAGATGTATGTGGGGCATAGATACTAAAGACACTCTTTAAATATTACCTTAAGCCACTTGAAAAACAACAGGATAGTTTGCAGCACAAAAGACGTATGACGAGAGGACAGCAAACACCAGGAACACTCTTTAAATATTACTCTATGTCATTATAAAATTAATGCATCAATGGGAAAACCTTCAGACCCTGTACCCTTAGTCCAGGAAGCATCTATTTAACAAAGCAGAACTTTAGTGTTCTACACTAAGGACTTCTTATAGAAATATGTCTTGTATTCAGATGTATTTTCTGAACTATAGGGAGTATGAAACTCTATTGTTTGTCACTATTGACTGAATATAGTAGTCCATTTGTTATGAGGAGCAGACCAGATGTAGTAGGCAGTTCAGGGATGTTCTGTAAAATCAGGGACAGTTGTAGAGAATAGGGCTATGGAGGACCTGTAAACATCCGTGCTCAAGACTTCCAGACAAAGGCAAGCTGAATACTAGATGACATAAGAAAAAATTTTTAAATATTAATCTTAAAAAGTTAATTTAGCGACAGGTGTATTGTCACAATACAGTTTCTGAATAATATGGAAAAAGAAACTGTAGTATTTGACATTACTGAATGACTGTAAGTCATATGTGATTTATGAGGGACACAGAAAAATAGGAGGCTACATCAGGGACATTCTGTTAACTCAGGAACAGATAAGAGCTATGTCGGGTGTGTGCATGTGCATGTTTACATGTGTACATATGAGGGAAAATTAATGATAGGGGGGCCTGCAACAACATGATGCATTGGCTTCCACAGGTTAACTTCTAAAGGAAAGTGCTGTTTAGCAATAGTGGTAACACCACATGATTCAGAGACATGCAAATTATCCATTAATGAGTTCTTTCCTCATTGTGGCTAACATTTCTGAACTGTGTTTTCAGTGATCACAGAAGCTGCTACTTTTGGCTGCAGCAGTTTCCACAAGGCCAGGGCTAGTTTTTTTGAATCCTGTCCCATGAATCTAGAAATGTTTTATTTTCCTTTATGTTATTTGATATTTAAGGTCCTGTAACTGACACTTACAAGGTGTTTTGAGTCATATAAAATAACTTATAAAAGTTTTATTTCTTTAATAAATAGTTGGTTCCATGTTTGCTAACAATGGCCATCTGTCTCTTATATTTTAAAGTTTTTGTTCTGGCCAGTCAACCTTTGCATCTCTGTTCTTCCATATTATATTTATATTTTTTGGGCAGCCAGTTTTATTTATTATTCATATTCATCCATACAGAATCTTTTTATTTACATAGCTTAATTCTCTTCACATAGGATGAAGCTGAATCTAGGGACTATTGTTAGACACTCCTCATCTGGCTGCATGCCAACAAACTGAAACAATGAGAGAGAGAGAGAGAAATGTATTTACCTCATGAATAGTGCTACTACTCAAGATGAGTTATGTCCAGAACATTTTGATTTCCTTTAGAGTAATTTACAATCCAAATATTTGTTTTAAGGTTAAGGTACAAAGCAGGACATGTACTGCTCACTGTTGCAGTGTTGCCCAGATGCTGCTGATATAACAGACTATGCCATGACAAGCTGGTCGACTATCATTACTCCCGCGATTCAATAAGGTTCCATGCAGGAATAGCTTATTCCTGCACGGAAGCGACCATTTAGGAGCAGCATGGCAGCACAACATGCACAGTAATGAAGGTGCGCTGCCTCTGCTCCTAAGTGGACATGGACCATGGACGAGTACAGGGGGCGTGTCTGAGAGCAGAGCTCTCACAATACACATGCCCCTGAACTCAGGAAGTGCCATTCGACAATAACAATGAGCAAGAATGTTCATAGGAGGTTGCATACCTCCCAACTGTACAAATCATTGCATAATGTCCACATTTGTTGCCCATACAGTTGGCCTGTTCCTCAGTTGTACCATGAAATCACGGGATGATGTCAGGAATGAAGCCATGAAATAATGGCATACATATGAGTGTCAGACAACAAAAAACATCAGAAAATGTATATTAAAACTAATCCTGTTACTCTAGCAACTGTCTCAAGTTTATAAGAGCAATAATTAAAATATATCCGTAGTTGGACCTCATGTTGTCAAACTTTGTCCAGATAATGTGCATTAAGAGGTTGAGAGGTATGGGGGGTTTCTAGGATGTCTGCCAAATGTGCAGATGCATGCAAGAATCCACAGCAGTAAGTGAAACCTATCTCTTCCAAGAGAAAGTAGCAGTAGAAAAATGTTTTTATCAGATTAAATTTAACAGTAGGTGCGCAGGTTTGCCCATTGCTTAGCTATGCATACTGTGGCTTAAATGGCACAAGAAGATAAATAGCAAGATACATGCAAACAAAGCAGTACTGCAATAGTGTAGTGATCAGAGTGTTCGCCTGGTACGCAGTCATTCCTGGTTCGATTCTCACTGTAGTAAATTCCATTTTCCATGTCAAATCAATTTATGAACATTTTATTTGCCGTATAACCTACTAAATAACATATATTTGTGAGTTGGAGTACTGCATTAAATGCAGATGTGAGATGTCATTGTAACAATGTTATAAAATCCACAGATAAACACAAGTGTCCCATACTGTATATGTACACATGAATCAGGGATACAAATTGAAGGTATAATGTGTAATGAATGATAAATCCATAAAGTGTTCAAATCCACCACTTTCCCAAGAGCCATGTTGCATTTCTGTCTAAATTCATGCAGGGGTAAGCGGGAGTAAGCACTTATAAGCAGTAGTAAGTGGGTTTAAGGGTGTTTGCATGGGGGTAAGCAATGCGCACACAGGTTAAGCAATATTGAAGCTAACTCCCTGTAAGCATATTTAACTGGAAGTTAGCATTGGTTACCGTCACGCAAACCTACTTACAATTGCTGCTTAAAAGTGCCTTAATCACTCTGTATCCAACAGCTGCTGTTCTGCCCAGCAATAAAATAAACAACCCTTGCAAGTCTTGAACGCAGGACCATGTACACTATAGTCAAAGTAGTTAACCAGTAAGCCATCACATCAGTACATAAGATTGAGGTATCCCCAAACAGATCCTCACTATAGCAAATCAAAATGTACATGTGAAAGGAATCTATATACAGTTTTATGTTGTATAACCTACTACATAACATAAATATGTGATCTGGAGTACTGCATTAAGTGCAGATGTGAGGTGTCATTGTAATACAGTGTTGAAATCCCCCAATAAACACAAGGACCCCATAAGTGTACGTACACATGAATCATGGATACCAAACACATATATAACATGTAATAAATGATAAATCAATGCCAAACAGCAAATAGTGTGCAAATTTAAAATTAAGCAATGCTAAACATTACACACCCCTGCTTACTAGATGTAAGCAATGTGTAGGCCAGCTAAATCAGTTTGCCCAGTGGTATACCCCTTTAAGCAATGCCAGCCTCAGGTAAGCAGGTTTGCCCATAGCTTAGCAGTTTCAAAACCATCAACTCATGGCAAAGTGTGGGAAATTGGCCCGATTTAAACCCCACAGACAGGAGTACATCTCATAACTGGTTGCAGCTTCCTCCTGCAGGCACTATGGCCAGTGTGGGTGAAGGATCTTGCTTCTGGGTGCAGTGCTGGTGCATCCAGGAGTCCAAAGTCATGGCAGGACTCCTTGTTAAAGACCATGGCCAGAGACTGCTGCAGGGCCAGTACCAGGGTTCCCAATATAAAGCGGAAGCCTGGGAACATCTTGCCCATGACCTCACCAGTGCCAGTGGCATCCCTCGAACTGGTGATCAGGTCAGGCATCACTATGCCGACCTGAAACGGAGAAAGAGGGAGGTCTTGGATCAGTGGATCCAAGAGGCTAGGCAGACAGGTGATGTCCCAGCCGTGTGTAAGTATCAGTCTACTACCTGTTTAATAATTGCCAGCTCATGTATATTATGGATAGGTATGGCTAAATATTCCTCTTATGTCTTTGATAGTGCCAGACGAGTGGGCTGTGAATCGGGAAGCCCATGCCTGTAGACTGCAGAGGCTGTATCGCGAGGCAGGTTAGTAATAATCTTGCATGTAATGTCATACGAAATAAATCTAAAAGTAGTAGAAAGTTAATTCATAGGTTCATAGGTTCATAGGTAGATACCAGGCTATCTGCCCTAGGGCATTTATAAGCCTAGCCCGAGTGTATTTGGCTTTCGCCTCCCTATTAGATTAGCCTACTGTGCCTCTGTATAGTAGGTCACAGAAGGTAACCCTTTAAGATTAGTTTACTGTGGCTCTGTCGAGCAGGGACACAGAAGAGATCCCAGGGGTGAATTTGCGATTTCCCATCCATGCGTCCAGATTTTGCTTGAAGAGGGTCAGCGAGGGGCTATGTCTAACATGAATTGGTATTCTATTCCAGAGTGAGAGAAGCCTCTGGGAAAGGAATCTGTCCCTCCAGCATGTCCTATTTATTTCTGTGCTGAGGTTTAAGTCCCTGGAGCGTGTAGCTCTAAGGGATTTGGATTTTTTGAGGTGGAGCATGTCCATTAACTCTGGGTTAGACATGGCTTTGTACGTCAGGCATAGATCGCCTCTGAGTAGGTGGTAAGCAACTGAGTAGAGCTGGAGTTTCTTTAGTCGAGCTGCATAGGACATCTGTTTGTAGCCCATGATCCTCTTGGTGAGGTACTTTTGGGGTCTCCCCAGTTGCTGCAGGTGTCGGGTAAGGTACATCCCAAAAGGGGCATTGTATTCAATTATGGGCCTGATGAGTATGAGTAGAGGGGCACGATGACCTCTCTTGATCTAGATGCGAACCCTTTCGTGATAAGGTGGGCTATATAGAAGGTCTTTCTAACCACTTTGGCAACGTGATTATCAAAGGAGAGATTACTATCTACGTTGGTCCCCAAATCTCTAATTACTTCTTCCGTACTTAATGGATTACCACCTATGTGGTAATTTGTGGGCACTTTGTTTTTCCCAAAGGGGATGACTATGCACTTTTTAGCATTTAGCTTGAGGCCGTGGTTCTGGCACCAAGCATCTGTGTCCGAGAGACCCTTTTGGAGGATGCTTGTGTCAGCTGGAGAGTCGATTATGGCTCCCAGTTTGCAGTCATTTGCGAACTTTGTCAGACATAGTCCCCTGTGTTAGCCTGAACCTCAGAGAAGTATATACCGAATAAGAGAGGTCCCAGAACTGAGCCTTGTGGGACGCCACTTGTTACTGGTTTGGATTCGGACGTGGCACCTGCGATTCTGACCATGTGGGTTCTATCCCTGAGCCAGTTTGCAACCCATCTTGTGATATAGGGGTTGCTATTTAAGCTGGTAAGCTTATTTATGATGCCCGAGTGGGGTATTGTGTCGAAGGCTTTTGCGAGTTCCAGGTAGGCTGTGTGGACTACCTTGCCCTCATCTATGGCTTTGGTAACTGTTTCAAAGAAATCAACTAGGTTTAAGAGGCAAGATCTGCCCTTAACAAAGTGGAATTGGGTAGGGTCCAGTGTCTGGAGGCTCCCACTGTCTTTGTTTATGAGTTCCATAATAATACGCTCCATAGCTTTACAGACCAGACTAGTCAGGCTTATGGGGCGGTAGTTCCCGGGGTCCATTGTGGTGCCACCTTTGTGGAGTGGGACCACTGTAGCTGTACGCCATTGTTTGGGTACATATCCTGTAGTAAGGCTAAGTTTGAACAGTGACTTAATGTGAGGGTTCAGTTCTTCTTGGAGCTCATGTAAGACACAGCCTGGGACACCGTCCGGTCCCATAGATGCTGTGTTCTTTGCTTTGGAGAGGGCAGCTTTCACCTGTGCATCTGTGATGTCAGGGAGGTTACATTCAGTTGGGATAGACATTTGCTCCTTTGAGGGGGAAGGGGGGGAGAAGTTAACACTGAATCTGTCTGCCAGGATGTTGGCTATGTCTGTAGGTTCGGTATATATTGTACCGTTATGCAACAATTCAGAGCATATCTGGGAGTTTCCACCCATATTCCTGACATAACTAAAGAAGGTCTTGTGATTATCTTTAGTGTCTAGGGCAATTTTTCTTTTGAAACTGGCCTTTGATGATTTTATGAGGGATCGTAGTTTCTTGCTAATACTGATCACAGATGCCTTCCCTTTTTGGGATTTTGCTCTGTCATGTAGTAGCTTCCTCCTTCTGTTGTATAGCTTATTTATGGCCAGGGTCCACCAGACAGGTCTCCTGTTTTTGGAGGAGTGAGTCTTGGTTTTATCTGGGATAGCACAATCCATGCATTCCTGCAGGTGCTCATAGAATGCAATTGTAAAGGATTCTGCGGATTGGTCTGTATTATCCTCTGGCCCGGGGGCTTTGAAGGATTCCACCTCAGTCTTGAGAAGTGTGAAGTTAGCTTTTGAGAAATTCTTTACAGTTATTTCCTTGGCTGGGGGTGGGTATGGAATATGGATGTCCAGGGAAATTAGTTTATGGTCTGATCTTACCAATGAGGGGTTTACCTCTGGTGTGGAACATAGAGTCCCCATGTTGGTGATGACCAGGTCCAATATGTTGTTCCCTCTTGTGGGAGTGGTGACCAGTTGTTCCATTGCGTTAGAGTTTATAAATTCAAGGAACCATTGGGCGAGGGTGTTTGGGCTTGAGTAGTTTTCCCAGTCAATGTTTGGGTAGTTGAAGTCACCCAATAACATAGTGTTTGGAGAGACCTTCATATTCTCCAGTGTTCTCAGCAATGCCAAGTGGGGTTCCTGTGAATGGGAGGGTGATCTGTAGCAGGCTACAAACTGAAAGGCAGTTTTGCCCGTTGTTAGTTGCACATGGATGGTTTCCAATGCTTTGTGCAGTGGCACTAACCTGGAGGTGTAGGTATCTTTGATGAATATAGATACTCCCCCTCCTTTTGTGCTTCGGTCCGAGTTTTGGGGCCGAAAAGCATGGTATGAGTTGTAACCTGGTAGTGCTGGGGTGCTCTCAGGAGCATTGAACCAGGTTTCTGTTACTGCACAGACATCGATTTTCTCCAAACTGAGGAGAGCCTCGAGTGCATGCATCTTGAGGTTTAAACTTCTGGCATTGAGTAGCATTACCTTTAGTTTTTTTATCCTTGGGTTGTCTATGGAGGTGGGTTTGTCCTTTGAGCCTTGCCTAAAAAAGGCACTATGGGGGTGGCAAGAGCCTTGGCCAGTATACGAAAGCCTAAGGGTGACAGGTGCAAGCCGTCCCTAGCGAAGCAATGTGGCTTGTCGAGCATGTCATCCCAGGCTGACAGACACTGGATCCCCTTTGAATGACACCAATACTTTAGCCAATTGTTGAAACTGATCATTTTGTCTTTATACTGTGGCATCATTCTTGGTGAGGGCAAGATGCTACTCAAGGTCAGGGTCATACCAGCCTGGGCTACATGATCAGAGAGCTCCTCTATGTCTCTTTTCATGTAGTCCAGGGAGGTACATCTCAGGTCATTCACACCAGCATGGACAATGACTGAGTCATAATTGTACTTGCTTTGGAGTGACCTGAGTGCTTGCATTATGTGGTGGATCCTGGCACCTGACAGGCAGCTTACAGTGACCTTCTCCTTGTTCAGTCTGGTGAGCGGGACGTCAGTGTGCCGGACAATAGAGTCCCCTATAACGAGTGTATTTGGTGTGTTGTTTAGCCTTAAGGGCTGTGACTGTGAGGCACACTGACTTTGTGAGATATGTGATTCGTGGATATTGTTGAGGGGTGGCTGTTGCTTGGATATCTGCTTTGGAGGTCTTTGCTGCTTAGGCAGATTTTTATTTAGGGCCTCCGAGTATGTTTTTGTGTGTTTATGTGTTGGGTATGCAGATGCAATAGGTCTATGTGAGACTGGATTTGTGGTGCGTGTGGTTACCTTTTCCTCCTGACTGACTGTGCCAGTCTTGGGTTGAGAGAGCTCTGCCTCCAGTTTGGCTGTGTAACTGAATCTCTCACATGTATTAGAGTTTGTTGGAAGGAGGAGAGGGTTGTCTGTGTACATAAGGCAATTGTAACATTGCCTCAAAATTCCCAGATTCACCAGCTGGACTGCCAGTATAAAACCTGTATTGTGTATGGCATGTACTGAATAAACCAGACAATATGACAGGAAGAGTCTCATGTAGGTTGTATGTAAATAAAAGGTTAACAGCCTGGCAATAAAGGTCTAACTCCTGGACTGCTTGTGTTTACTCTGGTATCATATGGTAATGCAGTGTTGCAATCTCTTAATAGTAATGTTGTATTAAGCACTGTTACCCACACAGTGCAACATAAATAAAATGTGTAAAAATGTCTATATACGACTATTGTAATCACAAGGTCATATTGTACAACTGAGAGAGACAGACAGAAAACAGTGAAAAGATAGACAACATAATCCAAATAGCACACTCAACTGAGACGTGAAGTGTTGCATTGTTAATACACACAGCCTTGGTTCAAATCCTGGCAGTGGTAGTAAGCTGTATGCAGACTCATATCCCACAACTGTACAGATATTGTCAGAAAGTCCAGATAATTGGCATAAGTCCCCTGCCTGTCACCCTCTCTCCCTGGAAAATCAGTGGGATGATCCCAGAAGTTTAGGCAGCAAATAATGACACACAACTGATTTCCAGACATCATAACTGTCAGAAATATATCTATAAGAACAAACCTGTCACTCTAACAACTCACCAAAGTGTTATGAGAGTAATAAGCAAAGTATGTCCCAACTCCACCCCCATGTTGTGAAGCTATGACCAGAGTGAGACTTATGTGCATAATAATAATGTGGAAACTGGTAATATGTGTGGCAACATTCAGGTAGGGTTAACAAACATTCCCCCCACAGGTCTGTCAGATATGAAAACTGTGCCTAGAAATAAAAGATTGAAATCCTGGACTGGTACTGTTTAGTCTGGTATTGTATGGCAGCGTTAGTGTTGCAGTATCTCTGAATAATAAGGTATTACTCATCACTGTCATCCACACAGTGCTACATAATAAAACTGTCTAGGAAACCCTGTATAAGAGTGTTGTAATTACAAGGTTAGATTGTAAAACCATGGGAGACTCATAGACAGAATTCAGAGAAAATATACACAGCAATATCTATATAGCACACTCAACTGTGATATACACTGTTTTATTTTTCGCAGAAACAACCATGGTTCGAATCCTGGGAGTGGTAGTAAGCTGTATGCAGAATCCTACCCCTCGACTGTACAGATTTGTCTAGATGTCCAGATAATTGGCCCATATCTGCTAGCTGTTACCCTGTCCACCTGGCATATCAGCGTGATAGTCTCTGACATTTAGGCAGCATTTAATGTCATATAAATGACTGTCAGGACTGTAAATATTTGGAAAATGTCTATGAAAACAAACCTGTTGTACAACTCACCAAAGGTTTATGAGGGCAATAGTCAAAATATGTCCCAGTTTCACCTGCATGTTGTCAAGACATGCTCAGAGTATGTGCAATAAGAGATGGAGAGGTATGTGCATAACATCAACCTGGAATCTGGGAATATGCATAGAAACAGTCAGGTAGTGTTAACAAACAATACTTCCACAGGTATACCAGGTAAGAGATGTATACTGCAGGTAAAATACAGTTCATGTATATAGTTGTCTACATCCATACCACTGTCCAAACTAAGGCCATAGGGTAGTGTAATAATACCCGTAAGGTACATATCACAGCACTGACTAAGAAATTAATGAGAACTACAGGGATATATAAGTTGTTAATTGACATCTTTCTCACCCCCCATCATATCTGCAACAATAAACTAAATTCACAACTCAATAGGTATGTGTACAATTAAATCTACTGTCGGGAAATATGTCCTATTGTTTGATAAATATTGAAATTTGTTCCTATGCATGTGCCATGTTGAAATACTCCCACATTGGTGGCATGCTGCCATTAATATACCTGCATGCTGTTGTAATGACCACTGTGGTTCCATATATGCATGTGTTCTGTTTGCTATGTAACTGTTCCATATCTGGTGTTTTGGGTTAATGGGAATATCTATGCATGCTGTTATAACTTATCCTGGAATGTGTTGACTATTACTAACCCACATATGTTTTAAAATTGAAATACCATAGCACATTTAGGAAGGCCGGTCCCAGTGGACCCACCTCTCCCACCTCATCTGGCCGTGGCACTGGGCACAAGCACGTCTGGGGCCCACCCCGGGACCTCCTCGTCTGCTGGTCCTGCACAACCTTCGGGTGGAACTGCCTCAGGGGATGGGACTCACCCCACCCAGGACCGGGCACAGACAGAATATTCCCATCTTTAGGTCTGGGGTCTGGTGTGTAGTGAGCTCTGCAGGGAGTTTGGAGATCTGCTATGCCAGCTTGAGGGCCGCGTGGCACACCTAGAGGGTCAGTCTGCCCCTCCTACCCAGCCCCAGCACAGCCATCTTTGGGGCATTGAAGGTGCAGTGGTGGCTGCCCATGTGTGGGGCCCTCAGTCCTACTGTTTCCACTAGGGGTCTCATGGGTTTCCAACTTCCAAACACATCTCCCCATCCAAGGTGTTTACCCCCCACATGTGTCATATACTGCCCCTGTATGCTGTCTTGTCTGTCTTGTCTGTTATCCTACCCAACCTACCTCCCCAAATATAACTACTATCCCACCCCAACATCCCACTCTCATCTTAAAAAAAGGTGCAGTCTGTTTCCCCCCAAAACCTTGCCCCATACATAGCTGTCCATTTCACACATGTCTCCACTAGACACATGTAATCTGGTCTAATTGGCTTCACAACATATTATTGTTGTCCTCACCCCTCTCTCAGGGGTATGAGTGTCCAAATCTACTTCCAAATCAGTGTATATGCACAGCTGTTGCTGTAGAAGAAATGGGCAGCTATGGACCTTCCCTACACCCATCCTGCACATCCCTAGCTATTTTCCCTACTGTCTTTCCCTCTTTGTGCCCCTTTTTTCACCACTTTCCTAACAACCCTTTTTCTTTTCTTTTAAAGAAATTAGCGCAGGGGTAAGCAGGAGTAAGCACTTTTAAGCAGCATTAAGGGGGTTTAAGCCTGTTTGCGTGGGGGTAAGCAATGCCTACACAGGTTAAGCAATTTAGAAGCTGAGTATAAGAAACTGTAACCAGAAGTTAGCAGTGCTTACCTGTATGGTGGACAGACAAAACATAACAGGCAATCCTCTGACCATCATGTGGATAGGCCCACAGTTGAGAGCTATGCAGACAAACTGCATTCATGCTAAACTAGTATGTACACACAAACCCTGTAACACTGGTGGTATACAATGCATATAACAACACCACTCACACTGTCTGTAGGTATGGACCTTATACAAATATGTAGCTGGCCTGAGTCTGCAAGTCCTCTTGTAAGAGGTATTGCTACCTGTTGTCTGTAACACTGCTGCCCACACACAGGAAGGATGTCCTCCATACAGGAAAGGTAAAGGGACCACGGCCACATGATGTAGGAATTTATAGTAGTGGGTTGCCATGACAGAAGTAATTGGAAGTACTACACAGCAGGCTGCATGTAGGTAGCAAGTGGTGGACACTGATTGGTGCAGAGGCCATCACCTGATCATGTGCATCACCTACAAATTCCATGCTGCAATCTATTCAAAGCAGCTCAATCCATTTAGTGGAGAGAGACCAAGATAGAGAGATGTCCGGCAGGGTACCACATAGGCAGATGTACAGGTGTACTCATTAGAGGGCTGCTGGTCATCGTGCCCATAGCAGAAGTGCCACATAGGTTACCACCAGATGCATGTTTCAGGTTGTCATGGAGGTGCGGGCACATATGGAATGGTACACCAGACAGGGTCTGAGGCTGCAGAGGGCTACTCTTTCAGCTGTAACTAACAACATCCGTGATCTTGCAGGTGCCCTCCATTATCATACAGAGGTCATGCATAGATGGTGGGGTGAGATGGTGGGACTCATTGACTGTGGATTGTCTGTGCTAGAGCATGTAGTGGGAGTGGTGAGACAGCCAAGTGTATGTAGACCAACAACACCAACAACTGGAGATCGACGTGGACATGCAAGGACACCAAGCTGCTCCTGTAGTGGCAGTACCAGCCCCAGCATTGCAGGAGGGGGCACTGTCCTCACCACACCAGGTCACGTGCACATGGCCCTGTCCAGTCCCAGGAGGGACCTGGTTCCAGTGGACATATGTCATCATCAGGGGAGAGTACCATATCGTGGCTTGTAATTGGACGTGCCAGTGGAGCCCCTGGCAGGCACAGTTCTTGTGTCCGTGGCTGGAGGTGGTGAAATGCACACCCTGCCAGGTATGGTCTGCAGCTGTCCAACAAATGCCTGTATAGGGCAGACACATGGCAGAACTGTGCACATACATACTCACACACAATAGAACCACAGCTAGGTCAACCCCATACCTACACACACCACATCACCGTGGCTATATCAATAATTAAAACCCCTCACTGACACAGATGGTGTCAAATGTATGGCTCAGCCTAGGTCTCTGGCAAACCAACAACATACCCTGTGCATATGATGATACCTGTACCACATCCCTGTCATCCATAACATTGATGCAGGGAGAGGCTAATATGGTTCTGATGCACACAGTGACTGTACTACAGTGTACCAATGTACTGCTGTGTAACATGTTGTCAGCAGTAAAGTTTAATGCTTACATGTCAGGAAGTGTAGCTGTCCAGCCATGATGCATTATAGCTGTTATTAACACTGAGTGATTGTGGTCTACATAATGTTATCCATTTGTGTTTAAGGTGTCCATGTGTCAGCAGGAGGATTGTCATCTGTCATATCTCACAAGGGGTATGGCACTGTGGTAACACCTTGGCTGTGCCATATCCTGGGTACAGGTGAACACATGTCACAGGTCTGTATAACAGTTACTGCCTGCGCCACATGGTTGATAGGTCTGAGGGTGGTATATACAGGTGAGTGCATGGTGGCTGCTGTTAGCAGCCCTTCTACAGTGGACAATGGTAGTTGTTCTGGGTGGTATACACCACATGTTTGTGTATAACACACACAGAGGCTTTAGTGTTGATGCACTACACAGAGAATACTGCACACATGGATGTATGTACCTGTGCAAGGAACCCATTGTAGCCTATGTAATTCCATCAAGCCAGACTATGCACAATAACACATTGTGGAATAAGCAGTCCACTAATTTAATGTCATTGAAGATGGTACCGGAAGGGTAAATGTTCCCTTCCCCAATGTAGTGCAATCCGAAATTCAGTAAACATATGTGTGCTGGTGTGGGTGGCACACCCCTACCCTTTGGAGGGTGACAGGTGATGTAGAACCACAGATAGTGTGATAGGCAACTACCTAACCTGTTAACATGAACTGTACAGTATTACGGGCAGCTACGTGGGAGGATACACTCAACAGTAACTGCACTGATGCTGGCACACCCAGCTATATATACCAACCCCAGTATCACTGCACACCTATACCATGGGAAAGAGGCCATTTACACATCTAACACTAGTTGTGATGGAATCACATTTCACGGGATGATACCTGTGAAATGTTAGCATATGCCAGACAGTTCTTGTACAGATGACCCCCTGGGACATGCATATTCTGCAAACTGAAGTAGATCCCCCCACATACACGCACACTCTTACTTGGCAACACTGCGACTAGACTCCTACATAGGTATGTAGTGCTACTGATGTGTGTGGCTTTAATTACATACAGCTTTTAGGATGAGGTGTGTTCCAGCTTACATGTTACATGCAGAACATCCCCAGGCATGTACAGTATGGTAATGGGGATGTAATGGTTGTTTATGGACAATGCATAGTGTGACATACCATCATATGCACATTGACAAACACATAACAGTCAGACACACATCTGAGAGACCTGGGCCTATCAGTGCTAACTACCTTGTCAGTCTGTCCATTGTGTTACAGGTAGGTTGCACACAGCACATGCATAACTGGGCTGGATAGTGTTATCAGTTACCTGTATGGTTGATGGTGACAGTGGTCATCATACAGTGGTACATGGGACATGTATCGGGGGTACCATGGTGTAATAACAGTATACCAAGAACCCACACCCCACTGTGGATATTGTATGCACTGGAACCCATGATAAAACTCTGACATACCCACCATCACAGATTGACCAGGACTGCAATACAACCCCTTGCCCATCCCAAGAGTGCTACTACAGGGATATGCATCTAATGCACATGCCACAGGCATAGTAGGGTAATGCACTGTCATGCCTCTCCTATGGTTAGCAACATCACTATCCCTAATACTGTGTGGCAATGCATATTGTAATAGGAGTATGTGGCCTCGGAATGCTTTACTCTGCATATATACACACATGCACATATACACACACTTGCCAGAACTCAGTGGGTATTCCATGCCTATCAACCCATTTGTACACCAGTATTGTGCTGGTACTGCAAGGCCCAGGTAGCCCTTAGGGAGTAGAGTGTAACAAGGTACATCTAATGTCTGGTACAGCAGCAGTCACATCTAACTATGGCAATGGGGGGTGCGGTGGGTGTGAAGGGCCTCAGGGTATTCCCAACTATAGGTCTACAAACACAGAGACACTGATATTCTCAGTAATGCACACGTACACATTTGTCAGTACAGGAGTGCATCGGTGCAACTATTCATAGGTGTGTACCAGGCTATTGTCCATGGAGAGATGGAAAGTGTAGGGTATGTGCGTACATTGGTATCATGCCACCTGCCATGTGCCAACAGACCATCTATCAACAGACACCACTGGGGTTATCCTCAGGGTGAGAGTGACATGCATCAGCCAATCATCTGGGTGCAGAGGGCCTGTGAGGTGCTCTAGTTGACATGTATGTAACATGTATTACATAACATGGTCAGTGTCTGTCTTGGAGACCTGTACTCAAGCATGTTCTGTTGACTGTGGTAGTGTAGTTGAGGTATCCATGGCATGTGGTGCATACAGAGTGTGGGTTCCTATCTGTGGCATTTATAACACAGCTGGGCAGACATGTCAGTGAGAGTCAAGCATAGATTGCCTGTAAGTATCCAAGATGGATACCTAACATCTGGACATCTGTACAGAGGACTGACAGACATCAGCTAACCAACTAGCTATGCATTAGGATGAATGTCTTGACAGATAGATGTCTGACACCGATAGGTATGCCATTACTACATGACGGCAGCCCTCACTGACATGCGCTATACACACAGTAGTCTACAGTTATTTTCCACATGTCAGATCATTATCCAGTAGGAAATATTTAATGAGACAAAGCTCACACACCAGGAACACGACAGTGAGGACTCAGAGTCCATCTTTGCATGCAGGGGTGTTTGTTTCCAGTACTACAATTAGCAATCTACTCTTACTTGGGAAAGCACTGTCAACAGTAGTAATGTAATGATACACTACATGCCAGTGTGACTGCATATAACCTGGGATACTACCCATGTATGTAACAAAATCACATGGATAACAGTGTTGTACAAGCCATTTATACTCAAGTGTCTCAGACAGTAGACTCACACCCCTTGCTACTGTAATGACAGTACATAGACACATGTTATGTACATGGTATTACATACACTTATTACAGATGTCATTACCCTACTATGTTATCAGACTGGAATGTGAGCACTGGTTACCAGGGCTGAGCCATGCTTAGCAAATGTCAGCATTGCTGCAATATTATAGCTAAGCACATTTGCATACTGGTAAGCGAAGCCTACCTGGTGTAAGCGCCTGTACGTTTAACCA